>NC_087264.1:14636147-14796147 GCF_015220805.1 Pogoniulus pusillus | reverse complement strand
GTTTTTTTGTTTGTTTTTTTTTTGTTGTTGTTGTTGTTGTTTTACTCGTGCTGTTACTGGATCCCTTGCAAGGTCAATGGGGTACTGGGCTTAATTCCCCATGATTTTTTCTCTCTGTCCTCACAAAATACTCATGGCTGAGAATATTCATTGTGAATTCACACTGAAACAAGTCCATAGCATAAGGATTTTTTGAACATTGCCTTTTGAAAGAAACTGGCAGTGTTAGAAGCCATGTACTCTTCCCATTGCACAGGGAGATATTACCTTCACAGTCTCAATGGTAGAAATTGAAATTATTTAAAAATTAAAAATGGTCAGTTACAACAAGACACAGCATTCCAGACCACCTTTCACAGTTCTCTGCTAGACAGTTCTATATAATCATCTCAGTTCAGTTATATGAAATCAGATGTCTAAATCAGCAGGGGTTATCTCACAAAATAAACATGAAGCGTGAAGAATGTAAGCAAGTGAAGGATTAGCACCATTATCTGTAAAGGTGAATAAGGTAAGGTGCTTTATGATTTGATTGTTTTTTATTACTCTTTTTCTGAAAAAGAATGATTTAGCTTTTAAATCTGAGGAGACCTTAGAACAGGACTAACCTCCGTGCAGAAACTATAAAACTCTCCAAACTTTAAGGAAAAAGTAGTGAAGAAAGTACTATATAGAGTCAGCAATCATAGTTCCGTCTGTATAAATGCATCCAGAGTTCCATATCTCCAGGTAGCTCTGTAATATGACCCCACCATCAGTTAGATTTGCTCTCTGTTTAGCCCTAGGGTCCCTACCTCCTAATGTCCGCAGTGCCTCCTCTCAGGCTCCACTTTGGAGTGAGACAAATGCCTCTCACCAGAGTTGCTAAGTGATGTCATTGTTGACTGGCATATTTATTTAGCAGTAAGGAGGCTCAGTTCAAGCAGAGAAATATTAAGACCTCTAGTTCTACTGAAAAAGTGCTGTTTGAACAAAAGCAAATAAGCTATCCTGCAGGTCAGCAGATAATCTGTCACTCACTTATTCTTCACAGTGTACCAATAAGGTCATAAATCACTGTGATATCAGTTCAGTACTGTACTCCCCCGATCTCTACTTTTTTTCTGTCTCTTGGCTATTTTCCACCCATTTCAACCCAGCAAAGACAAGAGGAAAAGTAAGCGTGTGTAATCTCCTCCCTCTGGTCTCATCTCCTTCCCAGATCTAAGTTGCATGACTGAATTTACAGTTTTCTGATGCCAGTACAGCAGCATCAGAACAGCACCCGGGAACATGTTGGGCTGGATCAGGAGGCAAAGCTACGTCTCAAACCACTTCTTGGTTTTAATTCTTCAGGGGAAGGGACCATCTTCCTGTTCTGTGTTAGCACAACACCTTGCACAGTTGGGGATTTCAGGCTGCTATATTGTGCTTCACTGCAAATGATAAATTATAGTGTGTCTGTGGAAATACAGTTCATTCAGATGCTTTTTTATAGCACATATCAATATGCCTCTCTGTGTTAGAATTTGCAAGTATTTGGTCCATAGGAGTAAATATATACAGTACAACATTGGTGCTGTCCATTTCCACACTGTATGCCTTTTGAGGGGTCGCGTCAAAGTAATTCAAGTCTGGCCCCATGGACTAGATGGCCTTTAACAAATGAAGTTACATTAGCTGTGCTTCCAGAGCACAAATTCTGTATTAATTTCATCTGTGCTTCCTTAACCCACTTTGCAGTTTGAGCCACAGATCTCTCAAATCACCAGTGTAAATGCAGCCGATGCCTTTTCTGACAGTCCTTTTATTTGCTGGATCCTGCTTATAACTGATGTGCCTCCAAATGCCTCAATGACAAGGTGCTGTTTGGTGGTACAGAGAAGCAGTGCATTAACCTGCTATACCAGGTGAATTCTGCAATGCATATTTATTGGAACACAAATAACTTACAGATAATCAACCAAAATACAGGGAGAGAAAAAGAGGAAGAGGAATATATTTCTGTTCTTATTATTTTTCCCTATTTTTTTTCCTTATACAAAAGCATCCTTAATAACTTTGTGTGATACAACCCTCAGGGAACTTGAAGTGTTACACTTGACTGTAAATCTAGATTATTTGCATAGATCTGGGATATTTGGTGGTCTTTCAAAACCGAGTTTCAGAATGATCCTTTACTTACCGACTCTCCTCTCAGTGTGCATAGTTCAGAGTTAAAAATGATGTCAGTAGTTGTAGATTCATTAACAAAGATTATCTGGAACAGGCAACTGCTTTATACCTTTGAGTGCGTTTAAATTGCATCTCAGGATCCAGATCAAAACTGCCAATGACTTCTTGCCATTGCTTCAAAAAGCAGTTTGTATTTGTAGGAGACCAAGTTTACAGAAAATTTGAAGCTATTGACTGTCCTTTTGGGAACCTCAGAGCTCTTGTTTCTCTTAAAAAGTCATGACCTCTATATTTTATTTAAATAAGAACAGCTGAAAGCAAAGGGAACTCCATATCTCAGTCCTCATTAAACTGACCACTTGATTTTAATTACCCAGGAAACCATGACCATATTTTCCCAGGGATGAGGAACCTTCACATCCAATAAAATCAGCTCAAAGATTGTATTTAAATACACATATCTTCGGTTTCACACAGAAGGATATTGTTGATAAGTATCTGAGATGAGGATCTGGGCAGTACATTTTGATCTGGTTTTTGAGGTTGTCCATTCAGCTATGGATGCATCTCATCCAGTCAGGTCAGTTATCAAAACTTTATGCACAGTCCCAGTGGAACAAGCTGACTGTGTTCTTGGAACCAAGTGCAGATACACAAGCTTGAGTGAGTCTATGAGTTCTGCTGCCCATAACTCACTAATTAATACCTCCTCTTCAAAAATAAAATTAATTTTAGCCTCCCTGTCACCACAATTAGAATAGAGCCACTCCCTGCTCTATGCATTTAGGTCACCCCTTCTTAACTTTTTAATCTCCTGCTATCAGTAAAATTAAGTTATATCCACCCCAGATATACATAATTAACAAAGGACCCTTTTCTCTTAGTAAAACTAAACACACTCATCTTCTTCCTTCCTAACAGAAATGGGAAATTCACTTATCCCTCTCTCATACCCATCTCTATCATGCGTCTCCACAAAGTAATGTCAGCTAGAGCAGCTACCCAAGATGCTGCTTTTAGTGAGGAAGAAAGAACAGAGAGAGTCTGTTCAACCAGTAAATTTTGAGGGAAAGAAAGGGCATGGAGTTTCCCAATGTTGAAGCTTGAATACATTTCTTTTACTGACAAAAGTAGCAGCTTAGCCTGCTTGCTCCTTACATCACTTGTCTTTGAAAATAGGCATATTAGCTTCTGCAAGGGAACCAGAATTATGGCAAGGAAGCATCATCTCCAGTTCCATGAGCTGATTCTTGTAACACAGATACTTCTTTACAGATTTATCAAGGGAACTCCCATTCCAATTAGATCTGGCTGGCATGGTACCTACTCCCATGCTTGGCCACGTGTTTGTTGAGATTCGCTGCTATTCTCATCATTTGAATGTAGCAGCATGAACAGAAAAACATTAGAGAAATGAAAGACATCTGCTGATCAGTAGTGAGCTTTGAGAGAGAAGTTTTCAGCCGCAGGCTGAACTTCAGTCCACACAGAGCACCTCTGCACATCCATTCCTTGTCTACGGAGCCAGGAAGGACAGCACCTTCTCTATGCATTGCCTCCCACATACTGTGGTGGCTGCAATATGTATACCCAGCAGCAGGACCAGTAGAGCAGATGCATTGATGTGTAGTTCAGAAACCCACATGGGAGTGTTCCCAACAAGACTGCTGCTCACGTGCTTACAGTTACTCACATATTTAAGCATCTCCTGTGTCATGGTCTCTCGTCTCTTCATTGCTAGAATCATAGAATCAATCATAGAATCATAGAATCAACCAGGCTGGAAGACACCTCCAGGGTCATCCAGTCCAACCTATCCCCCAGCCCTGTCCAATCAGGTAGACCATGGCACTAAGCGCCCCATTCAGGCCTCTTTTTGAACATGTCCTCTTTTAACACAGAGGATATTTTGTCAGTCACTGCATTGCCCCCTTCAGCAGGTAAATTAAATTATGTGCTTTAGCCAGCATTATTTGTCCAAATGCATATCTTCATTGTGCTATTTGATCTGGACATTATGTAATCACCTTTGAGTACAGGTATTGCTATCATCTGCTATGCTTGTAATCAATCAATCAATCACCATTTAATTAGTTTCCTATAGTAACACATCAGATGCCACCAGGTGATGCCATTTGCTATTAACTGGCTACTGGAGTCTCCTCCCACCCCAGGTGCAGCCACTTTGCCCTCCATGCCCACTCCCCTTTATATTCTGCCCCAGAAGGTCAGAAGCCCCAAGTTCGGCCCATTGTGGGCCAAGGGATCCTCCGCCTGACATCCCTGGTGAGTCCCCATGGTGTGCACTGGGTGAATTGGTGGAGGATTTCAAAGGCCGGGGGGCCTGGTGGCCCCCCGGCTTGCTAGGGTTAGGCTCAATAACCATTGCAATGTACAACATCATCCACGGGTGCTGGGTGTGTGTCCTTGCTGGAGCTGATTTCTTTTGTAGGGTGTTTTCACAGTATCATCAGGGCTGGAAGAGACCTCATAGATCATCAAGTCCAACCATTTACCACAGAGCTCAAGGCTAGACCATGGCACCAAGTGCCACATCCAATCCTGCCTTGAACAGCTCCAGGGACAGTGACTCCACCACCTCCCCGGGCAGCCCATTCCAGTGCCCAATGACTCTCTCAGGGAAGAACTTTCTCCTCACCTTGAGCCTAAATTTCCCCTGGCGCAGCCTGAGGCTGTGTCCTCTCGTTCTGCCACTGGCCACCTGAGAGAAGAGAGCAACCTCCTCCTGGCCATAACCACCCCTCGGGTAGTTGTAGACAGCAATAAGGTCACCCCTGAGCCTCCTCTTCTCCAGGCTAAACAATCCCAGCTCCCTCAGCCTCTCCTCATAGGGCTTGTGCTCAAGGCCTCTCACCAGCCTCATCGCCCTTCTCTGGACACGCTCAAGCATCTCAATGTCCCTTCTAAATGGGAGGGGCCCAGAACTGAACACAGTACTCGAGGTGTGGTCTAACCAGTGCAGAGTACAGGGGCAGAATGACCTCCCTGCTCCTGCTGACCACACCATTCCTGATGCAGGCCAGGATGCCACTGGCTCTCTTGGCCACCTGGGCACACTGCTGGCTCATGTTCAGGCAGGTATCAATCAGCACCCCCAGATCCCTCTCTGTCTGGCTGCTCTCCAGCCACTCCGACCCCAGCCTGTATCTCTGCATGGAGTTGCTGTGGCCAAAGTGCAGCACCCTGCACTTGGAGCTATTGAACCCCATCCCATTGGCCTCTGCCCATCTGTCCAGGCGGTCAAGGTCCCGCTACAGAGCCCTTCTGCCCTCCAACTCAGCCACATCTGCCCCCAGCTTAGTGTCATCTGCAAACTTGCTGATGACTGACTCCATGCCCTCATCCAGATCATCTATGAAGATGTTAAAGAGGATGGGGCCCAGCAGAGATCCCTGAGGGACACCACTAGTGTCAGCTGCCAGCTGGATGTGGCACCATTCACCACCACTCTCTGGGTCCGGCCCTCCAGCCAGTTCCTAACCCAGCACAGAGTGTTGCCATCCAAGCCATGGGCTGACAGCTTAGCCAGCAGTTTGCTGTGGGGGACAGTGTCAAAGGCCTTGCTGAAGTCCAGGTAGATCACATCCACAGGCCTCCCCACATCCACCAAGCGGATCACCTGATCATAGAAGGAGATCAGGTTGGAGAGGCAGGATCTGCCCTTCCTAAACCCATGCTGGCTGGACCTGAGCCCTTTGCCATCCCTCAGGTGCACTCTTATCACCCCCAAGCTAACCTGCTCCATCAGTTTCCCTGGCACTGAGGTGAGGCTGACAGGTCTGCAGTTCCCAGGTTCCTCCATCCGACCCTTCTTGTGGATGGGGACCACGTTGGCCATTTTCCAGACTCCTTGGACCTCTCTGGTGAGCCAGGACTGCTGGAAAATGATGGAGAGTGGCTTGGCCAGCTCAGCTGCCAGCTCTCTCAGCACCCTGGGATGGATCCCATCTGGTCCCATGGATTTGTGGGTGTCCAGGTGGCTCAGCAGGTCCTGAACTAATTCTTCATGAATTTCCAGGGGAACACACCGCTCCCCGACCCCGTCCCCCAGTTCAAGAGGCCACTTGTCTTGAACTCCTCCCTCCTTACTGTTGAAAACTGAAGCGAAGAATGCATTCAGGACCTCAGCATTTTCTTCGTCATCTGTTATAGTGTTCCCCTCCTGGTCCAGTAAGCAGTGGAGGCTCTTCTTGCCCTTCCTTTTAGCATTGATAAATTTATAAAAGTGCTTTTTGTTATCTTTCACGGAAGTGACCAGCCTAAGTTCTAGCTGGGCCTTAGCCTCTCTAATCTTTCTCCTGCATAATCTGGCTACCTCCTTAAACACGTCAGGAGAAGCCTTCCCCTCCTTCCAAAGGTGGTACAAAGAGAGGAAATACCATGAATGATTGATGCAGAGAGCTGCGGGCAGCTCCCTCTCAGGTCTGTTCACTTCTGCAGAGCATACATCTGTGGTTTGCCTTGTCTTTTCTTCTCTCTCTGTGCCCCTCTTCCCTCTGCACTGCTTCTAGGACGAGGGTGATGGTCAGAGAAGGCAGATCTTTCCCCTCAGGGAGAATTTGCACTGTTGATGCACAGATCTCAGAGCTATACATTGTGAAGCTACTGCATGTTACATTGCAAACATGATGGCAGACATCTACCAAGGGCTGCAATTTCTTATTTTCCCCCCAGTATTAATAAAAAATTATACTGACATTCTTAGTTGATCAAAAAATATGAGTTTGGGCAATTAGATTTCTAAAGAATTCTAATCAAGTCTGGCTATTTTTTGCATTGTGTATTGACTGTCACCAGTGAGTGTTTGGTCCCCACATGACAAGTGCTCTCTCCTATTGGCTTACAAATTAAAATGAAAAAGATAAAACTGCTCTGATCTTACCTGACGATTGTATGTAACTAGTAGGTGTTGGGAAGGAAAGAGAAGACAGGGAGGTAATTATTTCTTTAAACCTGTCCTACATTCTACAAATACCGCTAGCAAAATGTCAGAGTAACCTCTACAATAGACTATGGTGCAGGTAGTCTTCAAGGATGTGTATTTTTGCAAGCCATTGAATGATTCTGAACCTGGGGCTGTGTCAGACTCTTTGGGCACTTCTCAAGATGTCTTCAGTGCCCTTTACATGTGGGTCTTGTGCTGCACTTTACTCAAATGCTTATGGATTGCTGTGCTGGATCACAAGGATAGATTGGTTTCCTCTTCAGAAAACAAGTTTGAAGTGCAAAAACAATACTGGCCACACTGATCTCTGTGCCTGTGCATGGCGACCACAAATTTTAATATGAAGTGTTAGAGCTCTCAGCCCAGAACAGAGTGGTGAAGTGGTTGCCCTCATGTCTCAGCTCAGGTTGAAACTGGCCTGGAAATCCTGAGGTCAGCGTACCCTGGGAAATGAGCTCGACACCATGACATTTTCCTCTAGAGAGTGACTGCAGCACTGTAACAGACACCAGGGCTTGGTGGTTGTTTATCTGTACTCTATGATGCTGTGTCCTGCAGGGCATATTAAAGTCCATGAAATAATGATGAAGCAGAGGGGTAATTAAAAGCCGCAGTGACATTGATCTGCAGAAATTTCAGAGGGAGCTCAAGGCACACGGGGAGACTATCCATCTTACCTCACACAGGGCTAGCTTGATTGGCCTACTGAGTATTGCAGATGGCAAGGCTCCTCACCTGTGGCCAGGAGGGTTCCCAGTGCAGCAGCCCTACTGGCTTCACATGGCTGCAATACAGGAGGATGGGGAGTCCGTAGTCACAGATGCTACAATCTGTCCTTGCAGAGCAGCAGAATAATAAAGATACAGGTCGGCTTTCCAATCCTTTCTCTTTTATCAGGATATCATAAACCCCGTGTTTTTACATGTGGACAGTTTACCAAAGAACCACCAGGCTTTCAGACTTCTTTGCTGTATGAATTTGGTCACTATTTAGCATTGATTCTTTTAGTCCCATCCGCTTTTCATTAGTTTATTTTCTGCACTCAGAAAACTCCAGGGGACATTCCGCATCGACCTCTACCTCTACATGGTTTCTCATTTCATTTTCTAATTCACCAAAGCTAAATAAAAGTTAACCTGAGGTCGCAGACTTTCCCTCAGATAACAGGCTCTCTTTCTTCAGTGTGGACTTTGAGTAGTTGGTATCATTTCTCAACCTGTAGCTTAAAGATTACAGGTTTCAAACTACTTCAGAAGCTGCCTTTATGTCAGAGAAGTGAGAATTACAGAGCTGGCTAAGTTAACAGTGATGCCATGGCTTTCTTTGGTAGCTGGCATCTTCTGTACATCCTTATATAATCACAGATTTTTACATTCTTTTTATATATCCCAGCCTATTTTTTATTCTTTGCTTCCTCCCACTTCATTTGCTACTGACGACTGCTGCTAAAGTTCCCTTACCTCTCTCACAAAGGAAGTAGGTTAAGAACAAAAAGAAGAACTCTATCAGATTAAGGCAAACATGTGGGCCCTACTGAGAAATGATGCATCGTGCAATAGTACCAGCAAACCAGCTTACTTTGAAGACTAAATTGCTAAATATATACAGACTTGTGTGAGCCAAAAGCAGATGTCTTCTGCTTGTTTTCAGTTGTTAGACTCTTGATGTCTTAAATAATGCAGCCTCATAAAGGGTCAAAACTGATGCAATCAGGATAATCAAATCACTCTGACAAGGCTGCAGTTTATACTTAGTTTATAATTAGGTGTCTGCTGTCTCAGGTTAAGATGCTGTAAAGTTCCGCTGAATTCTTAAGCTATTCACAGCTCTGTGCTGCTGCTACTGTAGGAAAATACAATATCCTAAAAATATCTTCAAGTAAACACATCAAAAGAGGAAGGATGGGAAATCCAAGAAAAAAAAAACAACCTAGAATTACATTTTCTGAGCAGAAAAAAAAGGAATGACTTTGCAATACTTAACTAGAGGATGACAAGGAACTATTATCTTAACTAAAAAAAAGTGAAGCAAGGCCTCAGTTAAGACAGGTTTCAGCCTTGCCAGGGTGATCATTACAAACCAGGGATCACATGGTCTGTACTTCAAAAGTGACAAGAACTTCCTCTGACATCTCTTCTATTATTATTATAGATATATATAAATAGATTCCTTGTGACTTCTGTTCTGAAAAGCAATTACTATAATTTTCTGATTTTGGTAGTTTCTAATTCTGGGATTTTCTCTGCACAGATACAGTTATCTGTCTTTGTGTACCTGTTAGTACACCTCTAGACAAGCCATGCTATTCCACGTTACTGTTTTCAGTCTAGAGGATATCTAATTTTTCCAAGACTCAAATACATTGTTCAGCTCTGAATGTCACAGTTGACTAGAAGAGTGTGGATTTCTTACACCTCTCCTGGTAAGTAAGAGACTAGAAGTGTTTCCATAATTGCCTAATATCAGGGTCAAAAAGTTGAAGTAATGTCAAAACTAAAGAAAATGAATGGTTGATGAATAGAATCATAGACTACTCAACCACCATGGCCACTAAACCATGTCCTGAAGTGCCACACCTACACTCTTCCTGAACAACTCCAGGGATAGTGTCTCCACCACCTCCCTGGGCAGCCTGCTCCAATGCCTCACCATTCTCTCCGTCAAGAAGTTTTTCCTAATGTCCAATTTAAACATCCTCTAGAACAACTTAAACCTCATTTTATCTTGTCCCATCACTAGTTACTTGGAAGAAGCAACCAACACTAATGTCACTACAAATTCCTTTCAAGTAGCTGTGCAGAGCAGTAAGATCTCCCCTTAGCTTTCTCTCCAAACTAAACACCCTTTCTCTCCCAGCTGCTCCTTGTATGACATGCCCTCCAAAGCCTGTACACCAGCCTTGTTGCTCTTCTCTGGCCATGTTCCAGGACCTGTATGTTTCCTATACTGTAATATCCAGAACTTTCCAGCCACTTTTTGCCCAGCCTGTAGCATTGCCTGGGGTTGTTTTGCCCAAAGTGCAGAACTTGACACTTGATCCTGTTAAACCTTGTCATCTTGACCTCAGCTCATCAACTTAACCTGTTCAGATCTCTCTGTAGTGCCTTCTACCCTTGAGCAGATCGACAATCCCACTCAATTTAGTGTCATCTACAAATCTGGCAACCTTGACCCCTTCATCCAAATCATTAATAGATATTAAATAGAACTGATCCCCAATACCAAGCCCTTGGAGACACAACTTCTGACCAGCCACCAATTGAATATAACTCCATTCATCACAACAATTTGGGCCTAGCTATCCAGACAGTTTGAGGCCACCTGACTATGCCATGGGCTGCAAATTTCTTGAGAATAACAGTGTTGGAGATGGTGTCAAAGGATTTACTGAAGTTCAGATAGACAACATGCACAGCCTTTCTCTCACCCACTAATCATATAACGAGGTTTGTCAAGAAAAATCTGCCTTTCATGAACTCATGCTGGCTGGGCTTGATCCCATCACTGTCCACTTACCATGTGAGTGCACCCAAGATAAACCACTCCATAATCTTCCCTGGTACTGAAGCCAGGCCAACAGTCCTGTAGTTCCCTGGATCCTCCTTTTGGCCCTTTGTTGTAGATGAGTGTCACACCAGCACCTGCCAACAGTCTGGCACCTGCCCTGTTAACCAGGGCTGCTGATAGATGATGGAGAACAGTTTGGCAAGATTCTCTGGTAGCTCCCTCTGTACTCTTGTGAGCGTCCAGGTGCCACAACAGGCCCTTAACTGTTTCTTCCTGGATTATGGGGAGTGGGTGCTGCTCTCCATCCTTATCAAGCTGAATACTCTGAGGATAATGGGGTCTGACTATTAAAGACAGAGGCAAAGAAGGCATTAAGTACCTCAGCCTTTCCTTATTGCTGACAGCAATGTTCTCCCCTGCATCCAATACAGTGTGGATATTTTCCTTAGCTTATTTTCTGTTGTTGTCAATGTATTTGTAGAAACCTTTTTGGTTACCCCTCACAGCAGTGGCCAGGTTGAGTTCTAGCTGGACTTTTGTCTTTCTGATATTCTCTCTGCATGACTTAACTATATCCCTGTACTCTTTTTGGGTTGCCTGCCCCTTTTTCCAAAATTGGTAAACTCTTCTGTTTTTCCTGAGCTGCCTGCAAGAGCTCCTCGTTCAGCCAGATCAGTTGTTTTCCCTGACAGTTCATTTTACAACACATGGGGACAGTCTGCCCCTGCAGCTCCAAGACTTCTTTCTTGAAGAACCTCCAGTTTTCCCGAACCCCTTTGCCTCTCAGGACTATCTCCCAAGGGATATTCTTAACCAGTGTCCTGAGCAGTCCAAACTCTGCCCTCCAGAACTCCAGAGTAGCAGTTTTATGTTGAGTTAACATTTGGAAATCTTCTAATCTGAAAAAGCTCAATACCAGGACAATTCCAGAATTATGTTGGTTCTACTTTTTTACTTTCATCTGGGTTGAAAGAGTATCCAATAGGCTGTGGTGTCTGAACCATTTTACTTCTCTCATGCATAAAAGCTTACCAATTTTGGTCATCTTTTTTTTTAAAATTATTATTATTTCATATTTATCATAAGTTGCATGTGTTAGGTGCAAAACTAAGGCACCTAAAATAAATCCCAGATGTATCCAGTACCTTACTCACTCCCCTAGCCAATTATGTGAACTGAATTCAGGTTTTGTCCAAATTATCAGCCATCAACATTTTTAAAACTCCATAACGAGCTATCAAAAGAATGTGAAGTTGGTGCAGAAAACACAGTATTTTTAGGGTCCATCTTAAATGCTGACTTAGAAAAAAAAAAACCTACTGAGCCTTTCAAAAGCCTCAGTTCAAACTGTTCTTGCTGAACAGAAATGCTTATGTTATTAAAATGAAATAAAGAAGTTTGTTGTTTAGTTGCTGTTGGCTTTTGGTTTGGTTTCCTCTTGTAATACTGCAGGTGTTAAGAACAACATTAAAGATGGCATGACTCCTAATGAAGCCTGGAAAATGGTCTACACTGCCTATTTAGCTGTCCACAGCTTGCAGCATTGACTTCTACTTTGTGCCAGTATTTATTGCTCCTTAGAGTAGAGTGGGCTGGAATTAGTGACCTGATTTATAATTAAAAGTCAGGCTCAGTATTTTAGGTGGTTTAGGTACTGTGCTGTGACAATGCTCTGTACAGAGCTGACTAAAGTGTGCTGAATGTGTCGATGTCTTTTGGTGTAATCAGCTCATTGCTTGCTTTCTACTGATGCAAGTCAGCTCTTCCACTGGCACTGCATACGCTGTGTTTACAGCTAAGTGAGAACCTTTCCTCTGAAAATTTCTTTAATCAGTTAGTAAGCTTTGCAGGGACATGAAAATATGTCTTTATGCAGACATATTCATGTCTCAGTAAACTAAAAAACCAATTTTTCCAAAGGGGACTTGGACATGCCCAGTTACATGGAAAACCTCCTTTAAAATTATCGTCTGTCCTGAAAGATATTATGTGTGGTTTCTTTCTTGCCTTGAAAGGAATGAAAGCATAGACTATAAGAGCTAAATTTTATTGTGCTGCATGAAACTGCCTCCAAAAGGGCAGAAATGGTAAAAGTATTGATTTCACCTTTGCAGCACTTCTTTTCTCAGGAGGATTCTCCAAAAGTACCAGATTTTCCTGCTAAGTCAGCCTGAATGCCTTTGGCAATGGAGACAAAGTTTCTCTGGAGACAAACACCTCTAAATATCTGCTGAATGAAGGCTCCAACTGTAAGAGTCATGACTTTCATATATAATTTTCTGATATACTAACTCATATCAGTTCCAGAGTCCCAGGACACCTTATGGCTTATATATATGGCTTATATATAACTCACACTGTAGTTATAATCCAATGAGAAATATCCAACAGGTTATATATTTTGGCTAATACAACTAAATTAACTATAAATGTACTAAACCAGATTAATAGTGATTTTTTGCAAAATAAGAGGAAACACCAGAATTTAACAAACCTGAGCCATATCATGTCATAGGCTGATGTTAAGAATATGGATAAGCCACTGAACTGCTCTCTGATTTAAAAAGTTTTCAACTGTCAATTATTTTCAGAAAGTCCATAATAATTTTTTAAATGGTACTGAAATAATAGTGTTTGTTACCAATATTATTCACATACATTACTGACTCTAGTCTTAACTGAGCCTTGGTACACAATGCACTGGGACATATGTAGTCCTACACTGCCACAAAGAGTTTGCAGTCTAACTAGGCTGGAAAGATACAAGGAAGATATACACCTCCTATGAATATTATGATCACTATTCCACAGGAAAGGAACTGAGAAAAGTTATGCAAGCACCTCAGAATAGCACCAGAAATATGGGAAAGATCTGCAGACTGAGCATCATCAGATGAGGTCCCAGTCCAGTGTTTCAGCCTTCATTAAAACACAAATTTCCTACAGTTTGGGTTCTTAGGCTTCTCCTCTATGCTTGCAGCACATACTAGCTTGATGACAAATGCCATGAGTTTAATGTTTGGTGACAACAGTAGCACTGGAGAGGACACAGTGTTTACCATATGGACAAGGCCAAGTTCCACTTGTAAGAATTGAAACTCCACTGCTCTGAAGACTTCTGTGCTTGTCTCATACCACTTTTTGCACATCTTCTTTACCACAAGGTCTTAACAGGTGTATGAGCTTTTCCTCCTGAGGTAATCAACCCAAGTTCCTAAAAGGCCAGAGAAGCCAGTCTGAACTTGGGTCTTCATCATGCAACTGAGTCCCTGTGATACTGGAATCCACCCACACAGGCCTAGATGAAGGACTGAGAAAGAGGTGAGAAAACATCTTTGGGCTAATATGTACTTCACGTGGAGCACTGTTGTGTTTGGTATAATCTTTTATATCTGTATGGAGTCATATCAGGGAAAACTTATGGTTTATAAGCATCATGCTCTGACACTGGAGGAGAAGAGGTGGGGAAAGTAGGTGGAAATAGGAAGGGAAAAGAAAAACAAAAATAAATGGGGAATGAACCTGTACATCTCTCATGGGAAAATACACTTCAGTCATCCAAGCAACATCCTAGCCCACAGAAAAAAAAATGTTCTTTGCAGCTGTTATGCCAAAAGTAAAAATAAATGTTAAGAGGATAAATGTGCCCAAACCATCACAATAAATGCATAAATTGAACATATTTTTCACATCTTTTCTCACAAATTGCCTATTACATTCATGTTTTTTACTAGGAGACATTTTTAATATTTAAATAGTCATACACTTCTCCCAAAAAAATGTTTCCTGAAAAACTGAAAACATTATTATGCTAAACTCCCACACAGTTTGTTTTTAAAATATCTTTAAATACTATTAAAGAACAATCATTTTGCAGGTTTATATTGTATGAGTGGGAAGCAGAAACCACCAATGAATCATATCATTCCTCCAACTGTAACAACAGCATGGTCAACTACCACAATAGCAAAAAAGTTTATGTTCCCTGTATATCTGCTTTGCAGACAGTTTCCCACCTTTAAATTTGCATAATAGGTAGAGCCGTGACAAGTATAATGTGCTACTTACTTTCCATCCACTATTGATAGCCAGGCATGCTTGGTCTGGTACATTGCTCCTCCTTTAGGTATGCTGGAGTGTATATAGCATCTCTGAACAAGCAAACAAAGCTTCTATAAATTCTAGGATCCACTCCTGAAAAATGTTGCCAGATATGTATAGCTAGGAGTTTAAATTATGTGCTTGCCATCTACTGCATGGGATTTTTTTAGTTAAAAACAATGGGCTTGTTTGCAGAAAATATTTTCAGGTGTCTGCTGCTTTGCAAGGGGAAGTGGCAATGGGATACCGCTGAAGGAAAAGAAAGATTGCAAGAGATATAGAAAAGAAGAAGAAGGAAAAAAAAGATCACCACAGAGATCAATATTTAAGCTATAATTATGAGCATACAGTATGTACTGTACATGTTTTAAATTTAACTCAGTTTTCACTTATTACCCAGTAGGAGGGGAAGAGATACTGAGAGCCCTGGATAGCAACTGGAAGAAGCATGCTTAAGTGCTCATATTTTCTTGAGATCTATGAGTACGAGAAGGAAGTGATTGTAAGTCTCTGATCTTTTCTCGTGTTGGAAAATCTGAGAGCTTTACCTAGGACATTTAATTTCAGGTAAAAGAATTTGTGAAATAACTTCTGAAGTTTATGGCATTGCAATACACAGGAAAAAATAGTTCGTGTCACCTTATACTTGAATAAAAAAAACAATGCACAGATCCCTTTTCACAGCCGATGGTACAAAGAGCTGTAAATAAACACTAAGTCAGAGCCTCTGTGTGGGAAAGCCCCCATCCTCTTTATTGGTTTCTGTGAGGATGTGTGCAGGTAGCACAGATTCTAATTCTGCTCAAGCTGCACTATAGAAGAAATGGTGTTATTCCTGGCAGTTCATATTCGTCATGAGTTTATCAGTGCTTTGAGTGTATGCATGCATGTACATGTCCTCTTATATGGGCATTTATGTGTCACTTGCAGGATTTTCTGAAGTTAGCTGACCAGGAAAGATTAGGCAATAGGAGGAAGGAAATTATTGTAAGAATTTAAAAATTATATTATCAAGTATCATCTGCTTGCTAATGAAGCTTCAAAGCTATTTCCAGGGAAGAATTCTGCAATTGCTCCAGAGGAAGAGTCCAACAGTCTATCTAAATACCTCATTCCATCATTAATGAGTGCTTAACCCCAGCATATTTGAACTTGGACTACATGACCAGTAGTCAATTTTCACTAATAATTTTTTTTTGATCCTGAAAATCTGTACCCATGTCATCATCTCCTTCTTAATTATACCATATTCTTTACATCTGTCCTGCTAAATAACTCTAATTGAAATAGCACCGGCGTGAATTTTCGTAATGTTCCCCTCAAGACATCCCGAAAGTGACTCACACGAGAAAACAGACTGAAGTCACAGCTGGAAGCATGTCAAGGATCATTTCCATTTTTACATGATTAATTTGAATTTAATATCTTAAATCAAAACCTGATTAATTTAAATAAAATTTTGATGGTGCCCTGCTTCTAATATACATTGCAGTAATTAGATTCAGCTTAATGTGATTTTTTTTTTACATAATTAAAAATAATAATAAAAAAAAAGAATAAGTCAAGTGTAACAATGCAGAGTAGGTACAAATTTGTTCATATATATACATATACATACACACAGACATACATATGGGATTTTCTTGAGACATTGCTCAGGTACAGGAAAGATCGCAGCTGGAGGGCCATGCTGTAGCTCAGCTTATGGCATGTGTGGAATAATCCACTATGTTTCATTGCAAAGTGAATAGCTGCTCTGTCAAAGATGGCTGAAATCAGATCAGCAAATGCATAGAAATATTACCAATGCAATAATGTGGGCATCAGTCCTAGTTTCTCTGACTTTTTAACAAACTTTTTCTTCTTCTCTGTGTATTCAATAAATGAAAGGGTGTAGTATTACTAGGAGTACACAGGATTCTGTTTTTCATGAGACTTAAAAAAAAAATGATAAAATAAATAGCTAATGTTTTTTTAGAGGTGCTCCCTCTGTCTGTCTCTGATTTTATGAAAAGCTTGTGTGCACTATGTCACAATGTGTGAACTATGCCACAACAAGCTCCTGGCAAAGTTGGCAGCTCGTGGCTTGGACAGATTTACTCTGATAAGGTTCAAGAATTGTCTGGAAGGCCAGGCCCAGAGAGTGGTGATGAGTGGTGCCACATCCAATTGGCAGCTGTCACTAGTGGTGTGCCCCAGGGATCAGTGCTGGGCCCAGTCCTGTTCAACATCTTTATTGATGATCTGGACGAGGGGACTGAGTCCAGCATCAGTAAGTTTGCAGATGACACCAAGCTAGGAGCAGGTGTTGATCTGCTGGAAGGTAGGAAAGCCCTGCAAAGGGACTTAGACAGGCTGGATGGGTGGGCAGAGGCCAAAGGGATGAGATTGAAGAAGGCCAAGTGCAGGGTTCTGTACTTTCGCCACAGCAACCCCAAGCAGCGCTACAGGCTGGGGACAGAGTGGCTGAGAGCAGCCAGGAGGAAAGGGACCTGGGGGTACTGATAGATAGTAGCTGAACATGAGCCAGCAGTGTGCCCAGGTGGGCAGGAGAGCCAATGGCATCCTGGCCTGCATCAGGAACAGTGTGGCCAGTAGGACAATGGAAGTTATTCTGTCCCTGTACTCAACACTGGTCAGGCCACACCTTGAGTGCTGTGTCCAGTTCTGGACCCCTCAATTCAAGAGAGATGTTGAGGTGCTGGAACGTGTCCAGAGAAGGGTGACAAAGCTGGTGAGGGGCCTGGAGCACAAAGCCTATGAGGAGAGTCTGAGGGAGCTGGGGTTGTTTAGCCTGGAGAAGAGGAGGCTCAGGGGTGACCTCATTGCTGTCTACAACTACTTGAAGGGAGGCTGTAGCCAGATGGGGGTTGGACTCTGCTCCCTGGCAACCAGCAGCAGAAGAAGTAGACACAGTCTCAGGTTGTGCTGGGGGAAGTATAGGCTGGATGTTAGGAGGAAGTTCTCCAAAGAGAGAGTGATTTGCCATTGGAATGGGCTGCCCAGGGAGGTGGTGGAGTTGCCATCCCTGGAGACGTTCAAGAAAAGCCTGGATGAGGCATTCAGTGCCATGGTCTAGTTGAGTGGATAGGGCTGGGGGACAGGTTGGACTGGATGATGTTGGAGGTCTCTTCCAACCTGGTTGATTCTATGAATACAGTGAGCAAACAGCACTAATTCTGAGTTAGGAGCATGAGGCCTGCCTGCACCATATGACTGACCCTTTTCCAATACTGGTTGTGACCAATGACTGTGGCCAAACCTGGCCAATGTTAAAGACCTGAACTTTGCATGGTGTACTGCAGGTAGCTATCAGGTGTTTCCAGATACTTTGCAGGAGGAGAAACTACTAACAGAGGCTGAGCAGTGGGTTCATCTGAAGATGTTGAAGGAGCTTAGATGAAAGCATAGGACACTTATGCAGGTAGCCCAAAATCCCAAATGCAGTAGAATTCTTAGTTTTGTGGACTTGGGCTTCATTTTCAGTTTTGTTGGAAGTCTTATGTGCAATTTATTTTTGTTTAAGGCTAAAATATCCAATTCATGACTGCAAATGTAGAAATAAAAATAAAGTACTGAGAAAAGAAAAAAAAGGAAGTTTCTTTTAAAAATAGAAAAAAATGTGAGCAGATCCTTGTCATCAGTGGCCAAATTGATTATTAAATTATGCTTCAGTAATCAGATCTTTCTTTAACAAGATAGTGAACCACCAACCTGATTTTTTACCATGGAGTAATGCCAGAGTACACCTAGCTTAACTAGTAGTAAATCACTATTAAACGGTAGAGAATGATAGAGAGTGAAAAACTCCTTTCCTGCCTAAGGCTAACAGCTTTCAGGGAGGTGCATGCACTGTACATCCTCTTATGATGGCAAGTAAAATCATTCATGTGTATTTGATAGCATCCAGCTTTCCAAAAGCCTTTATATATATAGTGTGTTATAAATATTGTGTAATGGTATACAGTTAGGTTTTCATTTTAATATTTCTCTGAAGGAAAAGTCCTCTCTGTTGGTGAAGGTGTTGGATCTTTGCTGATAACCCAAACATATCTGGACACCCTCTCTATCTTAGAAAAACAAAAGACAGAAAAATCAAAGCAAACATAAAACTCTCAACAGACAACAGGAGAGACTGAGGGAGTTGGCTGTTCAGTCTGGAGAGGAGAAGACTCACAGGTGAACTTATTGCGACCTTTCAGTATCTTAAGGGGGCCTACAAGAAAGCTGGTGAGGGACTTTTTAGGATGTCAAGCAGTGATAGGGCCAGTGGGAATGGTACAAAGCTAGAAATGGGTAGATTCAGACTGGATGTTAGGAAGAAGTTCTTCACTGTGAGAGTGGTGAGTCCCTGGAACAGATTTCACGGAGAGGTAGTGGAAGCCCTACCCCTGAGGTTGTTTAAGGCCAGGATGGATGAGGCTCTAGAGAGTCTGATGTAGTGTGAGGCAGAGGAGTTCGAACTAGATGATCCTTGTGGTCCATTCCAACCCTTACTGATTCTATGAGTCTGTGATTCTAAGGTTAGGTTAAACACTTCTCAACAGAATTTTAAGAAAGTCCAGAATAGAAATTGAAGAAAAATAATCAGAATGTTAGCCAAAAACTAGGCAGAGAGAAGGAAGGGAAACTGATCTACAAAGTCATGAACTGGACATAGCTGATGAAAAAATGCTACATGTAGTAATTTGTAACAGCTGTGTCTATTTCCCAGGCTCTCAACTATTTCTTCACATCCCAAAATTGTTGAAATTCTCATTCTTATCTAACATCAGACCCTCACAAAATCTCTGCCACAGCCAGGGCCCCTATACCATCATACTTAATCTCAAATTTACTGGCATACTACCTGAGGATGACTGGAAAAGTGTAGACACAAATGAAATGTCTTCAGTTTAACCAATCAGCCATCCATGAGTGTTCTGCAGATTTAATAGATGAAAAACAGTGAATACTGGTTCTAAGGAACTTGCTTATTTATTATTTATCACAGACAAGTAATAATAAAATGCCACTTCTTGTCTTGCAGCTAAAACTTTTCATGACAATCAAAAATTCTTTTTTTCTTTTCTTTGCTTCTAAATTTAGCTTCCTTCAACATCAACTACAATGTGGTCCAAAAATAACAGCACAGCTACTATTTTGGGAGAAGATTTTTTTACTGCTTATATCCTTATTCTGAAGTTAAAGTCAAAACAAAATTAATCAGGAACAGTTATCTATAATGAATTACCATTCATTCTAGAAAAAAAAAAAAACAACCTCTTTGCCAGCAGCAACAGAAAAGTATTTTCAAGCAGTTACATTAGACTATGGACTCCAAGGAGAAGATTACAGATCTTCCATATTCAGCAACATGAATCAAAACTCTTAGGAACTAGTCTAACCTTTCCCCCTCCCCCCTTTTTTTTCCTTTTTTATTGCAAGGCAGCAGGGATTGTTATTTGTATAGGCTATGATTTAGATGGTTAATTGAAAGTAAGCAGTGGTGAGCTGCTTCCTTGGTAAAATATTACCAAGACAATCTTATCTGAGTTTACAGAGTTATTTTCAATTTGTAAATGCTGTATTCATTTCCACCAGATAATATCCTAGACCCAGGCATGACTAGATTGCTGTTGCAATCACTGTGCACTGTTTCACCCCTGACAAATGCCTTCTGCCCCACAGATGTATATATATATATATATATATATATGAACTTTGTCTCCCTATGAATAGTTTTACTGTTTAAAAGACCCTCAATCCGTTTTATGGTAAATAATTTTAATGGCATACTATATGTTCATAACACTGAGTTGATGGCACCAGTTACCTCTTTACAAGAGAACCTCCCTCATTAGAGCCTACACCTTTTAAAATCTCACCTTTGCAAATTTATCTCTTTCCTATAACACAGAGAAGATCCTGGGTTTTCTTTTACTGGCATAATAGATGTAAATTAATGTTTTGCCATTGTTTGTTGCTGTAATCATAGAGCCAAGCATATATTGCAAGCAGCTATCTTATTTTCAATTTGCAAAGCATACTGTGCTTAATCCCATGAGGCAGCCTGTGGTTCTAGATATGAATTTAAAAAGATAATTAGACCAGTGCGGGGAGTTGTCCCTGAGATAGAAGAAGCAGGCTCCTGCCAAGTCCAGAGGGGTCTTTAAGAGGTCCCAGGCTGGTCACAGTTCTTGTTGTGGTTTATTACTTCTTTCTATTGTGTGAAACAACTTATTTGTTCATGTAAATTTAAATCATGTTGATACTAGTAGAAAGGGTTTGGTTGTTGCTTTTCTATTTTTTTTTTCAACCCAGAAAGGTCACAGAATTATTTTTTGGTGACTGACAACAGTCTATTTTTTTATCCCAATGATCCCTGCATTTTTACAGTCAGATATATACTAAAAGAGACATATTGTTAAGAGATTTAATGCATCTCTGGTGGGTGGCAGTAATTTTAAATATCACACAATCATCATTAAGTCATCTATGTAAATGAAAAGTACTTGGCAGTCCTTTGCATGGCAAGAAATAGCACTAGTTTTTCTGCATCTTTACTTTCTTTTTCTCTTCTCTTTCCCTTTTGCTGGCTGCAGCATTGTGCGCATTGTGCACATTGTACAGATAAACTATTCCCTTTAGGGTTTTGTGAGGGTCTTTTGTAGAAAGGATGAGCACCTGTGTGAAACAGTATGTGATGAGTAAATAATGACAAGACAAACTCATGAAAAATGGCCTAACGGATTTCTACATGCTGAAATCAATGTGTTGCATTGGCAAGTTTAAATATACATATATATATATATATATATGGAGAGATGTGGATTTACGTGGGTTTAAACTAGGCTGGTTGCTACCCTGTACTCAGTCTCACCATTTGAAATTTAGATCCAGATCTGAGTTTTGAATCAGCTTAGGTCTAGTTTGCATCATGTGAATTTCAGTTTGAGTCGATGGCTGGTTTCAAGTGAGAACATAAATCTCTCCTCAAAGGGAACGGAGGGTAAGGATCCGATCACTCACCTCGGTTTTACTTTCAAAAAGTGACATCTTAAACTGAGCACTTCCTGAGCAGGAAAAATGAAGGTAGTTTGAGCTAAACTGGTTTTGTTTGCCCAGATGTCTGACAATATTTAAGGGCCAGATTCTGCCCTCAAGCTGCTTTAGTAGGCACTGTGAACACTCACTCTTGGGAAGATTCTGTCCCTAAATGTTCTCACTTTTCAACACATTGTTACCCTCCCACATATCTATTCAGGCAGAAAAACAGAGCAGTGAACATCCCCCAGGGGTTTTTAATGCAAGTCTGTGGAGTCACATTCTCCCTCTGCTTTTTGGATTAAGTTAGGGGTATAGCATTTGTTTCAAAGGTGATAAAGATGTCAGGAATGTATGAGGAAAATCCTGTTCGCAGTCCAGTGGAGAAAGCATGAGCTTTGTCACCATAGCTGTGCCCAAGAGGCTGTCTTTAAACCTTCAGAAGCAACTAGGAAACACTAGGCTCGGGGACTTTTAAGAGGTGGTTGCAGAACCAGTTGCTTCAATGTGTTGCTGTCTACTGGGCTATCTGCACCTGTAGTTTCCCTGACAGGAGTCTGGTACTGCACAGACCTAACCAAGGCATCTCCAACTTCACCCATGTCTAAGGCCACCAGTAGACATAGTAGCACAGGATTTACATCATTCCCTAGCTCCTAATTTCTTTCTTTGTCCACTGTCTCTTCTTCAGCAGAGCCTTTCCAGGAAAGAGGATGCCATGCATACCTGTAGTTCAAGCCTGAATTTCCACACACAACATGAACTCTTCCAGGTTATTCTGAGCTAGAGTTCTCTTGAAGCTTTTCACCACTCTCCTAGCACAAAAGTAAGGAGACACCACAGCTTCTACTTTCTTACAGAAGCATCTTTAAAGCTTTCTTTGAGGATCATTTTCCACAAACGCTTCCCAGGAACACTTTTTAAAGAAATCAGAAACTATGGGATATCAGAGCAGACATTTGTTTTAATCAAATGGAATTATTCTTTTAGTGAAAGCCTTTTTTAATGTTCATTGTGCCTTAGAGTGCCAGACTCCTTTTGCTAGATTTTCACCAGTGAAAGCAACATCAACTTTAAGAGAGATATCCTTGGCATTTGCTCAGTAATCAAGGACAGAATAGGGTGCCATATAGCTAGCAAATACTAGTGAGAAGAATCCTACATGAAACTACAATACAAGATTTGAGTGGATTCAAGATTTAATATAGTTAAAAGCTAGATCAGTCGATAAACAGTCCTAGAAGAAATTACAAGAAATTTAGATCGTTATATAACTTGGGTTTTTATGCTTGTTCCCAGAGAAAAAAGTAAAAATTAATACACAGAAAAGTAAAATTCTCAGCTCAGTATGTGACCTAAGAAGCAATAAAACTGAGTTCTAGTAAATCTGTGCTCTGAAAATGTAAAAGGCCTACACAGGAATGTGTGAAACCAGACTAGTTCATTAAGTTGGAACAGGACATAAGTAACTGGTTCAGAAACCCTAGGTGTCTTACAAATTCACTAAGAGTTAACAGTCATGGGTCAGCACAAATTCGCCTCACTCAGAGGGTTCCCCGCCCAAGGATGTTAAGGTGCTTACCTTAAAAATGTTATCATCTGTTCTCAACTCCCTCTACACTAAGGAGATTTCAGTAAAGATTCACCAAAACTTCAGATACTAATAACACCCCAATTCCAAGGTCAGGTTTTTTTCCTGTTCTTCAACATTGCCACAAGAAGATTAAAGTAGTAACATGAAAAAACTCTTAAATTCTGTGTCTTGTTCCCCATAGCTGTAGCAGCTATCGCATCATCACCATCATCACTAATAATCCAGCTGCCCTCAGGCATCAGAGATGTTCAGAGGGTGTGTGGATGGAGCTGACAGTTGGTTACCTATTCCAAACCAGTTGGACCGATCCTAAAAATGCAAAGGTATAAAGTAGTCTGCAGCCACGGTGCAACATTCTATCCTTACACTGTATTAAGACTGGCTAAAGAGGCAGTCTCAGGAGTTAGGAAATCCCCAAACAATGTAATCTATCCTTCTATGCCTGTGGTGAGCAATAAAAGTTTTTATGAAATCTACAGCACTTCACACTGAATGGCTGAAAAATAGCACACATTTATCAGAATGCCTGAAAACACACCCCATTCTGGTGGAGCAAAGCAATCAGTGAAGCCATTCTTTACCTAAAAGATTTCCATTCTGTTTTGCTAGCACACTATATTCAGTATTGATGTATCTCTGCGTACAGTAAAGGGCAGACTTTGCAGTACTGGGACAGCTCATTCACATGACAGTGATATCGCAGATGTGCATTGCTCTTGCTTCACAGTGTGACTGGAACTTCTTTTTAAAACAGCACCCAACAGTGTTAACAGACTAAAGGAACTTGTCAGTGTTTCCCATAGACAACTTGATTTTTTAAGGGGCTTTATATATGGCTGTTTTATCATGGACCACAAGCCCATAAAGGAATGATAAAAGGATTAATTGAAGGTGTATCTCCTCATAGCCCTAATCCAATCACTATGAATGGGATTTCATTGGAAGATGCAACCATGTTTGTGGGATTTCCCTAAATGTACCTGGGGACAGAGCACTGAGATGGACAAGCTGCTGGTGTGGCCTAGATTTGCTTTCTTATAGTCTTCCTTAAGGACGTGCAAATCATACTGGTACTAGAGCCACATCAATGTCATAATGACTTTCATAAATATCTGAATTGGAAACATTTGTAAAATTCAACAAAGGAGTTTGAGATGCTCTCTATGAATTTCTTCAGGATTTATTCCTACTTTTAGGATCAATGATAAGAACCTTCAAGAGGAAGGGTCCAGGGTTAAAATGAGCAAATGTACCAAGCAAGTTTAGGAAACTGGCATATAAATATGATTTAATTATCATAGAATCATAGAATCAACCAGGTTGGAAGAGACCTCCAAGATCATCCAGTCCAACCTAGCACCCAGACGTAGCTAGTCAACTACACCATGATACTAATAGATTTTCCTCCCTTCTAATCAGAAGTATCACCAAAAAAAAATCCACATTTCATGGTGTATTTGCTCTTGGGATTCTGTGTAATATCTAAAAGTAAAAATGATGGTGAAAATTGAAAAGCAATTTTATTTTTATTTTATAGTTAACACATCAAAAACTTTAAAAGCTTCATTCAAGATAAGCCTTCAAAATAAATTGCAAAAAAAGCCAACCACCAAACAGCTCTAGAATTCTCTTTATAAGAAATCCATGGCCACTTTCGAACTTCACAGTTCTCACTGTCCTGTACACAACTCCCACTCAGTACATCACACCAACAGTACAGATGGAGTTGTGATCTTCTTTACTCCAAAAGCACAGTCTTGTAGCTAAAGAAGGATATCTGTTAGCAGTTCAGGGTCTATTCCATAGAGTTGAGCAATTCTCAGTGCTGTGGTACATCCCAATTAGACATGCAGTCCCATTCTCTCCTCTTCTATACTGCACTCTTTCTTCGCCAAGAAGGTTCTTCACATGCAAAGCACTCTGCCTTCACTGTTGTTTATACATAAATTTGTTTAAATGAGCAGAGTGGTTTTTCATTTTGCTAAAGAGCAGTATAGAAATAGGTAGCTTTGCAGGCTTTTCACTTTGCACTACTCTAATTAAAAATAAAATTGATAACATTTAAAAAAGGGCATTTTAAAGCCTCTTAACTGATAATGCAGAGAGCTAAGACATTACACTGATGGGTAAGACAGGAGAGGGAATGTTAGTGAATTAGAAGACTCAGTTTTCACCTCTTCTTGTGATTTTGGTACTGGCCAGAGCAGAAGTAAAACCTGGGGGTGCTGATCAGTAAAAAACATGCCAATGTTATCCCGGAGAAACAGTGAACAAAGTAGGGATATGTTGATCCGTGTATCTCCTAGGTAACTACCATCTTCAGAGCACATGCAACTCCACTATTTATAGTAGCTGAGCACCTAACAATCTTAATATGATTAATGAACATCCTTAGGCCATCTGTGTAAGGAATAGCATCTATTGTCTGTATTGTAGATGTGGAAAATGAAGGCCTATGTCTTGAAAGCTCCTAGTCTGTGTCAAATACCTTTCAGAATTTGAGTCAGAGACTGAGGCATGGGCATATAGCTGGCATGGGTATCATGAGCAGTAAAGATGCAACATATAGGTTGGCATCTGTGCTAGTATATTCTGCATGTGGTTTGTTGTTTCTTTAAGACCCGTGTCACACCATTTAGGAAAAGAAAAGAAAACAAAACATCCCAAACAGACAAAAACTCTACCCTCAAAGGGTCATACAGAATGGTTGCAAAACAGCAGCAACTGAAACCAAACTTTCAGGTCAGAGTACTCAATAAACCATCTCCTCAGAAATGTCCTCTTCTCTCACTACCAGAAGAAAGTTTTGATTGTGGTGCAAAACATGTGGGGACTGAAATTAGAAACCCGATGAAAAGTCAAAATTAGTATCTGATAATTTTCAGTGTTAAAGCCAACCCCTGAAAACACTGTGAATGTTACCTTGGACTTTAAGTGTGCATCACATGGTAACATATCTGCAAGGAAAAAGTGGACGATCCAGAAGGACAATGCAAAGATGTGTATCAGTTTACAGCTGCCATTTACTCAGTGCATGCTGTGTGTTGGGTTTTTTTTTATCTCTCGTTCCTCAGCCACTAGGAGGTGTACTTAATACATAGGCACGTAGAGATGGAGCCCTTTACATCTAGTGAAGAAGTCGCGTCCAGCATGTCAGCTAATGAATCAGGGAACCTGATAGTGAGTAAGGTGCCATAGTTTTCTGTAGGTTTGAGCAGACCTTTGTCTATCCTCATTCAGTCTGGGTGCCAAAAGCAGTCTCTGGATATCCCAGCGTGATGAGGAGTGTAGAGGTGATTCACTGTCCCTCTTCCTCACTTCATAGACAATCAGAGATGATCACATAAACGTGAGGATTAAAGAGCATATATAGACACTTCCTGTAAAATGACTGTGGGAGGAAGAGTAGCCCCTGGAGAATATGGCTGCAGTCTGAATATTTATGCTGGGTAGGAACGTTGCTTGTTAATTTTAACTACACAAGGAGTGAGAATATCTTGGGTTTTTTTTAAATTAAAAAAAGGACAAGTAGATGTTGACAAATTATCTGAAGCTGCAGTAAAATTCTAGTTACCACAACAACTCAGCCTATGTACTGCCATTCCTATACATCAAGCCTTTCTTCTTCACCTTTTTGATGTACGTGCTTAAGTGGATAAGCGTTTGGGGGATGGAAGGAAAGATGAGACTTTTTGTTATCTCTAACACTTCAGAAATCTCAAAGGCAGAGCATACATCTTTGTTCTAAGGAGTGTTAACTCCCTGATTAATGGACTATTCTCCTGTACTGTTGTTTTCTATACACTTGACTATGTGTCTTATAGGAAAAAACAGATGCCAAAGAACATAGGCAGTCAGTGTCCTCACATTCTAATTGCAATAATTGTGCACAGAAATTTATTTCAGGTTTAATTTTTGTTCAATGATTTTATGTCTGTTTTTATTTTTTCTTTTTCTTCCTTTCTTTCTTTCTTTGCTCTGTACATTGGGAAAGAGTGGCTAAGTAATACATTGGTTTACACTTCTTTTTGAGCATATACTGACTGTACTAAGAATTAAACATGAAAAAGTATGAAAATAAGCACGAAAGACGACATCCGTTCTCATTTCAATTTCCTGGAAGGAAAGTGCGGTTGGGCAGATGGTGCTTTTTTGTTTTACTCAACTGAACGATCAAATGTAAATAATATACACCATGCAGACTATAAAGATCATTGAAGGTGAGGCTTCCATGTGCAAAGAATTGCTGTATTGTAATGTTTCTCACTCCTTAGTGATACATCAAGGGTTTTTTTTGTTTAGCTTCGGTTTTTTTGTGATTGCTTACTGCACCCTCTAATTGCCTAGTCATACTGTGTAAGCCATTGTATCTCAGAGGGTTGAGTTGTAGATATGTTAATTGAGGTCCTTTCCATGAAAAGCCATGTTATTTGGCCTCTGGTTGAATGGACAGAGAGTGGTTGGTAATTTGACATTGGTAAGCCTCAATATTTCTGTGTTCTTCATTCCCTAGCTTTATTCTGTGGTATAAGAAACTATTTTCTTTGGTTTTATCCAATGAGCTACATTTTTATACATTTCGAGCTCGCTTTTTTTTTTTTTTTTTTTTTTTTTTTTTTTTTTTTTTTTTTTTTACTTTCCAAGCTGGAACATTAAACATTACTAAGTCAGAACAGAATCTATGTTCTCTGGCAATAAGAAAAGACCCTTACCCTTACCAAAGACCCTTACCAAAGGACATAAAAAACCCTTTTCTAAATGTCCATGACTAAACATAGCTCAACAAGGTCATAATGCTATCTTCCAGATTGAAAGAACAAAAAAAAACAACCCAACCTTATTCTATGACACTGCAAAGAAATAACACTATGCTTTCATTTTCAGGTGAATTAAAATGTGTGGTCTTCATTTCCCCTCATGTCCTGCATTAGCCTGATGAGGCTCCGACAGAGGAGATGTTCATGTTTACACTACAAGAATGTTTCTACCAGTGATGACAAACTAAGACCACTGCTGTGGACATCTTAATAGATTATTACATTTCTAAACAACCCTAGCTCAGTGTGATCAGGCTGATTGAAGAGAGGATTTGGATGGAACTCAGTCACAAAAGGAGAGTTTATGACCTTTGGAAGAGGAGACAGGAAACTCAGGAGGACTACAAAGATGTCGTGAAGTTATGCAGGCAGAAAATTTAAGTGGCCAAAACCCAATTAGAACTTAATCTAGCTACTGCCATAAAAGATAATAAGAAATGTTGCTAAATTATATTACCTATGATAAGTGGACTAAAGACTATCTTCATCCTTTATTGGATACAGAGCAGGGGGTAAGTTATGACAAAAGATGAGGAAAATGTTGAGGTACTTAATGCCTTATTTGCCTCAGTTTTTGACAGTAAAACCCATTGTTCTTCGGTTACCCAGCCATCTGAGCTGGAAGGCAGAGATAGGCAGCCTCATAATCCAAGGGGAAATGGTAAGCAGCCTGCTACACCACTTAGACACACAGAAGTCTATGAGGCCAGATGGCATCCACCCAAGGGTACCGATAGAGTTGTCAGCAGTGCTCACCAAGATACTTTCCATCATTTATCATCCATCTTGCCTAAATGGAGAGGTCCCAATTGACTGAAAGTTAGTGACACCCATTTGTAAGAAAGGTTAGAGGGAGGTGCAGGCCTATCAGTGTGACCTTGGTGCCAGGAAAGGTTATGGAGAAGATCACCTTGAGTGTCATTGAATGGCACATACAGGACAGCCAGGTGATTAGGTCCAATCAGGATGGTTTACAAAAGACAGGTCCTACTTGACCAATCTTATCTTCTATGATGAGTTACCACACTTAGTGGGTGAGGGAAAAGTTGTGGAAATAGTCTACCTTTAACATAATTGCCCACAGCATTCCCCTGAAAAAAGTGGCTGATCATGAATTGTATAGCCATATGCTTTGCTGAGTAAAAAATTAGATGGATGACTGGCCCCAAAGAATTGTGGTGAAGTGAGTTAAATCCAGTAGATACCCAGTCACAAGTGGTGTATCCCAAAGCTCGGTATTTGGAACAGTTCTCTTGATTGAATGCTCTCTCAGTAAATTTGCAGATGACACCAAGCTAAGTGTCAGTATCAGTCTGTTTGAGAGTAGATTCCTCAGCAGAGGAATGTGGACAGCCTGGATAAATGGCCTGCAGTCAATAGTATGAGGTTCAATATGGCTAAGTTCTGAGTCCTTCACTTTGGTCATTGCAACTCCACGAAGCACCACAGACACTGGTTGCAAAGCTGCCTGGCAAAAAAGGATCTGGGGACACTGGCCAATAGTTGGCTGAATATGAGACAACAGTGTGTCCAGGTGGGCAAGAAGGCCAACAACATCCTGGCTTCCATCAGAAATATCATTGTCAGCAGGACTAAGGAAGTGATTGCCCCCAGTACTTGGCACTGGTGAGGCCATACCTGGAAAATTGTTCAGTCTTGGGCCTCTCACTATGAGAAAGACATTGAGGTGCTGGAGCATGCCAAAAAAGGGGCAATGAGGCTGTTGAAGGGTCTAGAGCACAAGTCTGATGAGAAGTGAAGGGAATTTGGATGGTTTAGTCTGGAGAAAACCAGGCTCAGACAAACCAGGAGGCTCTCTACAACTACCTAAATGGCAGTTGTAGTGAGTGGGTATAGATGTCTTAGGTCACAAGGAATAAGGCAAGAGAAAACAGACTCAAGTTGTGCCAGAGAACATTTAGATTGGACATTAGAAAAAAATTCTTCACTGAAAGGGTTGCTAAGCATTGGAACAGACTTCCCAGTTGCCATCTCGAAAGGTATTTAAAAGACATGTAGATGTGGTGCATAGGGACAAGGTCTAGTGGTGGACTTTTTAATGTTTAATGGTTTAATGGTAGGACTATCATTAGTTTAATGGTAGGACTGGATAATTTAAAAGCCTTTTCCATCCTAAATGATTCTATGATATTGCAAACATAATCTCTGTAGCCACCAGAATAGTCCAGCTTCTCTTACTAATCTTAAAACAGGCACAGTAGAGGAGGAGAAAAAGAAAATGGCTGGATCTGAGGAAATCAGAAGACAGTCATCATTTGAAATTCTCTGTAAACTAAGAGACTGAGGGAAAACAGAGGACTAGACTGAATAAAAACTGATTTTGCAAGGTTCATTAAAAATTAAAATATTATGCAACAAGAAGACACTAGTTATTTTTTTATTAAAATGACAGTGTTGAATATAAACTCTAGAATGGATTGACATTTTGGCTGGTTTTGGTTTTACTCTGCCTTTATGGGAAAAATCTACTTATTAACCTGAAAGATCTGCTGGTACTTAACAGAATTTCATACAGAGGGTTTTTTTTTTATTGTTTTATACTTGTATCTGTAGAAGTCAAGTGATTTCACAAGAATTTCACCTCTCACTATAAAATGTTTCTTGTATGGATTGCACTAGTAAAACTGAAGAGTTTGGTGAAAATAATCTCTGAAAGTCTAAAGAAGCTCAAACTGTCCAGAAAGAAACATACCTTACTTTTACAAGTCAGCCCCAAGTTTCAGAATCCTTACACATGTTTGCCAGTGCAGGGAGCATGAAAAAAAGGATCAAAGCATTCTAGTGACATCACTTCAGTAAAATCAAGAAAGTGGAAAGAAAACAAACAAACAAATTCCCCAAAATTAGACTCCTTCACTTAGTCTGAAGCTGTACTACAAATACGAGTGAATTAGTGCTTGTAACAAACGTGCCACTGGAGCTATGATTTTTACAGGGGAGAATCTTTAACACTAAATACTAAATAAAAAATAAATTAAAACAAAAATGAAAAGGAAAGACCACAACTTGCAGAAGCTCCTCACTTACAACTGTCTAAAAGTTTGCTAATCTCATAGAGTTACATTTGTCTCCTCCGGTTGCTCATAGATTTCTTGGTAATAAATAAATAAAGGAAAAATAAAATAACTGAAGGCTACAAGAGAGCTTTTAGAGGCTGAGAAAGAAGTGACAAAACACAGGCACTTCAGCTCATACGCTGTCATGCATCTACCAAGTGGTTTTGCTGCAGTAAAGATGGGGTAACTGCTATCAGACACGTGCTTCTGACAAGCATTGCAAAAACGAAGCAGGGCTGAGACGCAAGCAGCATGGACAGACATTCAAAGCAGCAGCAGCAGCTTCCCACAAGCAGGCAGGACTTCAATCAGTAGCTCACTCAGTTTCCCACAGTTAAAAGCTGACGAGCTTGAAACAGTTTGGGGCTGATAAGGCAAGCTGTACTTAAAAAGGAAGGAAAAACTTTAAGCACCTGGGGCCAAATCTCTATCTGCCGTTGATCTCAGCTGGAGTAAAACAATATGTGCAAGCCCAAGATTTGACTCCCAGCGTCTCACATGCATTCTGAATCCCATAGAAATGGACGATGGGGTATTTTTTGTTTTCTGTAGAGGCATCCTCACAAAACCCTCACAAACACTGTTCTCCTTGAGGACAAACAGTTCTTTACTTGTAGGATATCACTCTATGGGTAAATAAAGCATTAGTGCACACACACACACTCACAGACACGTAATTATGGATAATACTCTAAACTGAAGAAGTCAGGGACCATTTGCAAATAAAAGAGACCAATCCCAGGTTAAATTATACAAAGTTCCTCAACAAAATGGAGGCAATGTACAGGCCCTGACAAGCAGCTGAGTAAAACCTGTTGAACTAGTTAAATGAATGTCCTGTGGCACTAGAAAGTAAAAAAAAAAAATCATATCTGATTTTTCATTCTCTTGAAAGAAGCAGTTCGTCATGCAAACCCAATTCTTTGTTTGGTGAGTGGGCCTGGACTGCCACTGTTCATTACTATAGGAGTTGATGTAGGAATCAACAAAGTAATGCTTTTCATCTTTTGAATTATAAGAATTCAAATTCAATTTTTATTTTATAGCACAGACACACAATACCTCACAGTATGGTTCTTGGTTGCCTCCATCTGCTAACAACAGCCTTGAAAAGAGATATAGAACATAAAAATAAAACTCTCTTCCCTCACTCCTCCCCCCCCAGTAGCTTGTTTCACATTACAAACAACAGCAATTCATCATCTAAAATACACAGTAATAATGAGTAAAGTCTATTGAATGCTGTGCTCTTTCTAAAAGTTATTGGGTTTTGTTTTTGAGCACTGTCCTAGTAAGGTATTCCACAAAATCTGGGATCTACAGGTCATCTGACATCTTTGTCGATAACATACCAGCATGCTGAAATCCTTTCTTAACTCATGTACAGTGGCCTGTCTCACTTTTTCTTTTGTCTTCCTTAGGGGTACTGTATCAGACCACAGAGATCTTCAGCCCTACTGTGTTTTCCTGAGGGCTGCACGCCTTGATAGTCACACTGCTTTAACTGATGCTGGCTGACTTCTTAATCATCAGCCTTTGGCTTCTGTGTCTGCACAGTGTTCTTCACAAGACTTTCAGTTTGAGGATTTGAATATAGTGTATAAATGTGGTTAAGTGTTAAAGAGATACCAACACAGATACATTAACTTTGTGCACATTGACTTCCAAAACTGCATGGTCATCATTCTTCTGTTCTTGCATATGTGCCTGACTCTCAGCAACTGGTGGTTAGTTCTGTGGTCAGAAGACAGTTTCATAAACTCCCTTATGGGGACAGGTGGCCTAGTGAGTGTTCAGTTTTGTTTAAAGGCAACAAAATCCCACCAGTGTTAGCAGAGATCAGAGCAACAGAAGAAACAGTGCAATGCAATAAGAGTAAGGATGGAGATATTCAAAGTAATCTGACTAGTTTATATTAAGAAAAGATTGGCAGATCTGTTGGGTTCCTACTTAATGTCAATCAAGTCTGAAAGGGACCACTTGAGCTTAGGTATTTATCTCAAACTGATTTGAATTATCCTCACTTCTTGATTTGGAAAGTCCAGAATAGAATAACATGAAAACAGTGTGTTGACATTTCCTATATAAAAAAAAAATTGAACCCATTTGAGTCAAGGAAATACACAGTGTAAATGATATGACAAACAGGGTCATTGAATATGACAACAGAAACAGAGCCTCATAGTGGCTGCCTGTTCTCAGAAATTCTTTTGGGAAGTCAAAATCCCATTCTTCAATATCATCCCCTTCATAACAATTAGGATTAAAAAAGGAATATCAGATGCATTATTCTTTCTTTTTTTTTCCTGTCTAGTCAATGTAAGCCTTATGCAGGCTTTCTTTTGCAGGCATAACGTTATCTAAAGAGCAACATTAGAGGTCAAGCTGGATTGTCCTTTTTATTAGGCTAATTCTGTGCCTATCAAAACTTATTCAAAATAAATTGTCTTAAATTATTACCAACACTTAAATGAGCATTGCAGAAATCACAGGAAAGACTGATAATGCTTACCAAAACCCCAAGAAAGTACTGCAGATAGTTTTCTCTTTCATTGCCAAGCAGCGAGGGTCAAGTGAACTGTATTATTTGCAAATATCCACCTTCTCAGACTCTCACGAGCAGCTGTAACATACCCACTAGCAGCAATTTCCACTTGGCTCTATCCAGGGGGAAGAAATGTACCAGGAGCTGCATTGTTTATAATTCCCTCAGCCCCAAGGGTAATTCTGTTCACCAATTACTTGAAATTAAAGTTAGGTAATTTGACACGTCTGTTTGGTACCCGACCACAAACTACCTCTTAAGCAAACCAAAGATTTGGATAGTTTACTTCCACAAAGCTCTACAGAATTTTGTTATTGCAGTATTGCCATGACAGGAAGGGAAAAATGAGAAGTTATACAGACTCGTGAATAGCTGAGGCTTTTGGGGTGTGTGGGGAGTGTTATGGGTCATTTTTAACAAGGCTAAGGGGATCCCAGTAAATCTGAGGAGAAGAAAACTGGAATGCAGTTATCTTCTTGGGATGAGGGTTCCCAACCAAATATAGCAAATATAGTGAGAATTGAACAACAGAAGTCTGCAAGTGCAAGTGTTTGACAGAAAAAAACAACAACCACATCTGCTCTCTACACCTAGAATCCCTACCTTTTGTCTTTGAATACATTTACAATGCTTCCTAGGAAAGGCTATACACATGCAGAGAGAGTTACCTATATTGTGTACAGCTTGCATTTTTATCTCTAAGGCCAGTCTTTTAAATTACCTAATTGAATCCTGAGTCAGATTATATCTTGACTTGGAGATCTTTTAAAGTCAGGAGAACCTGTTAAAACCTTTTATTGGTGGTGAGTTCGTGTACACCACTGCTTCCGTATCTCTTTGTGAGTAATGAATTAGCTGCCAGGTATTGTGACTGAACTGTGTGACTCACTCCATGGATTTATTTTTAAGTCGGATGAAACCAGTATGTAGAACACCTTCCATTTTTAGGAAACTCTAACATCTTGTAATTCTACAAACTGGCACTTATTTGTTTGCTTTTATTGCTTCATTTCTTTTCCACACAAAGGACTAGACTGATGAAATTAAAAAAAGTAACTACCTGATGACCCAAAATTCATTCACATTATTCTAAGTCATATACCAAACTGTTCAATGTGACTAGTTCTGTTTTCTGTCAAGGTACATCAGCAGTCGTTTAAAAGACACCACTACCCTTAGACATTATAAAATAAATGAATAAGGAGTGCAGAGTCACAGTCTTTTCTAGTCAGAAAACTTGATTTTTAATTGTGCAATTCTTGTTATCATAGTTTCCTATTTGAAAATCTCAGTGCCAAATAAGTAGCAAGGGCTTTATTTTTTAACTTTGTGTATGATTACTCTTTCAGCCATATTCTGCATTTCATTTTTACTATGAAAGTTGTTCATTGTCCAATTTCGAGTTGAAAAACTATAAAAATCCATTCTGACTTCACTATAGCAGAACTAAAAGATCTTTTTGAACTAAGATTAAATTGATATATCTTGAGCTTCTGTCATTGTAATATGACATTAGGAGCATAGTCAAATACTAGCTTTGACTATAAGTGTCCTACTAAAGTAGTAGTCTACTGCAGAGTGCTTTTTGATGTATCAAAGAAATGGTACTATCTTTCAAACTGCATTCATATTCTAACCTTCTATCATCAAGGTAAAGTAATAGCAGGACTAAAGCGTGATCTCTTTTAACAATCTCTAGAAGACAGAGCCATAAGGGATTGCCTAGCCTTGCATTAGACATTCATGCTTAAATGAAGCACAGATAGGCTTTCCTACAAAATGCATTGCAATCTCAATTAATTAGATTTTATTCTTATTTCAGTCTTTTCTTTTAAAATTCTTTACCCTCTGCCTGCTGCTACTGCTACAGCTTCACTAATGACAGACCAAGTAATTTATGGTTGTTTTTTTTTCCTTTCCCTTAAAGTTGTGATCATCTTACTGTACAATTTGTGAATGTTTCTGTGTAATGCTGGTGGCCAATGACTCCTTTACTCAATGAGTAGGTAATGTTGCATTTTATTATGCCTCAGGCATGTCACTTCCCATATGAAAGTCCTTCCTTAAAAGGCTGAGTTTTGTTTCACAAAAAGTCTCTATTCGAGGACAAAACATCTTTGAACAAAAGAATATTTACAACTCTGTTATGGTTAGGCTATATGCACAGACAGACAGGGAGAAGCACAACGTAGAAACATTAGAAAGATGACAAACAAGGAGCAGTGCTCATACTAAAAGGGCCGAGCTGGACAGTACAGTGAATAGCGAAAGGCAGGTGAAGTGTCTAAGAAAAGGTAAGAGGTTTTTTGTTTCTTTTTTGTTTGTTTGTTTTCTGTGATATTTCTCTACCTGCCTCACCATCATCCCCCATCATCCCTTGTGTGTGTCCCCCCCTCTTTTATTTTTTTTTCTTTTCTGGAAACAGATGTTTTTCATTCACTGAATGTTAGAAGGAATCCTGACTTTTAACTTTCGTTTTTTGTGCCAGTCTAGAACAAAACATAAACTTCCACATACACAGAGCATCAGGAGGAGAACATCTAAAAATATTTATTTACAAGTGAAACAGTTCATTTGTTTTGATATTGCTGAATTATTTCACCAGAGTCAAAAAGTTTTTCACTGAACAGCTTGAAATATTGAATATATTTATGATGTAGATGCTAATATAATAAAATACAAATGTTCAAAAGATAGACTGGGAAGAGAATAAATGCAAAAATTAATTGTTTTGATTTTATTTTAAATCACTGAAATATTTCCATTAAAATGTCATTAAGATCAGCATGTTCTTGTGAAACATTTAAAAAAAAACACCCTTCTGAAAACAAATACAAATGTTCAAAATATAGACTGGGAAGAGAATAAATGCAGAAATTAATAGTTTTATTTTTATTTTAAATCACTGAAATATTTCCATTAAAATATCATTAAGATCAGCATAATCTTGTGAAATATTTAAAATAACACCCTTCTGAAAACAATTTTTTTAATCTATTCTACGTGGAAAAAAAATGTTATTTCCATTATTTTTGCCATGAATGCATGAAAGATATTGCTTGTGACATATTTTTTACAAAGGGAAATAGCTTGACTCCCTTGAGAATAAAGGGTCCTCTTTACAGAATAGATAACAAGGCCATGTAGCTATCTCCAAAAGTGCTCTTCTGTTTATAGGGGTGATTTAAAACTGGACCAGCAAAGAGTTTCAATTACAGTCCATGTAATAAAGCAAATATCTACATGATGTCAATCTGTTCTCCTTCTATGTGCAGTCTGAAAGGACTATAAAGATGATCCAGCAAAATTGTGGATATGATACAAATAATGTAACATGGGCATCCCAACTGAATAAAAAACAATAACAATCAAAAAACCTCCACCAGCCAACAAACAAACAAACCAACCAAACAAAACTACAGTCAAAATAAAACCAAACCAAACCAAAACAAAGTAGGAGGAGAAATTCTCTAGCATAGATTAAATACAGGCTGGGCACTGACTGGCTGGAGAGCAGCACTGAGGAGAGGGACTTGGGGGTACTGGTGGATGAGAAGCTCAACATGAGCCAGCACTGTGCACTTGCAGCCTGGAGGGCCAACCAGATCCTGGGCTGCATCAGGAGAAGTGTAGCCAGCAGGTCGAGGGAGGTGATTCTTCCACTCTGCTCTGCTCTGCTGAGACCCCACCTGGAGCATTGCATCCAGTTCTGGAGCCCCTATTACAAGAAGGGTGTGGACGTGTTGGAGCATGTCCAGAGAAGGCCCACGGGGATGATCAGAGGGCTGGAGCAGCTCTTCTATGAGGACAGACTGAAAGAGTTGGAGCTGTTCAGAATGGAGAAGGGGAGGCTCCCAGGTGACCTTATTGTGGCCTTTCAGTATCTGAAGGGGGCCTACAGAATATCTGGGGAGGGACTTTTTAGGCTATCAGGGAGTGACGGGACCAGGGGGAATGGAGCAAAGCTGGAGGTGGGTAGGTTCAGACTGGATGTGAGGAGAAAGTTGTTGAGCATGAGAGTGGTGAGAGGCTGGAATGGGTTGCCCAGGGGGGTGGTTGAGGTCTCATCCCTGGAGGTGTTTAAGGCCAGGCTGGATGAGACTCTGTCCAGCCTGATCTAGGATAGGGAGTCCCTGGCCATGGCAGGGAGGCTGGAACTAGATGATCCTTGTCATCCCTTCAAACCCTGAGTGATTCTATGATTCTAAAGGTAAAGGTTACTATATTATTTTTTTCTCCACTCAGAACCATCAAACGGTCTTCATTGCAACTCACTGTCATTTTATTTGCCTGGACAGTAAGCTCTGGGAGTGAGAAAACTGGCACATATCTAAATCCAGTCTCCTGTTTTCTGAGGTGGCCAGCCAGGGCAACACACAAGAGCAAGGTCTCACAAGCACTCCTTAGCAGATTTTCTTTCCCTTCTTTCTTTCTGTGTTAGATAATACTTGGCACTGAGTTAGTTTATAGTGCTTATGCATTGTGAAACACTGCCTCAGCTATCCAGCTTCTTTCACCCTTTTTTAGATGCATAGATCAAGTTTAGAGAAATTCTTCCTTCTTGTCACAATAAATCATGAGTACCAGAGGCACAGGCTGGAACACCTTATAATGTGAACATAAGTAACAACAGTTCCAGGTACTCTATTCAGTTTAATAATACTGGGTGCTGATATTGGCTCAGTTGACACTCTGTGTAGCCAAAATTAATTGTCACACCAGAAACAAAAAAGGAAAATTGGTAAGAAATGTGAGGCCAAATTCAAATCACAATAGTGTTTTTTGTTGTCAATCGGGAATAACAATGACTAACTAAATGGACCTGCTTTGGGGTGTTGTGAGCAGCCCTAAACTTCTCTAGGTGGTGGTTTTTCTGCAGCTCCCATTCTCTAAGTCATGGCACGTGAGTGAACACATGGCAGCCTGGTTCCACTCTTCTGATTCACATTGTTCTTACATGTAGCCTTATTTTGGCTGCATAAATAGAGAGGAATTTCCAATTCCATGGAGATACTACAAGTTTAGTCATGAAGATAATTAAATCCTTTGGGCTTGAACTACCCAAACATTTCATACTTGAAAGAAATTCAGCTATGACTCTGAATGCCTGGACTACTGCCATCTAAACAATTTGGATGGTTTGCAATTAGCTCCAAATTACTCTTCACGTCAATTCATCATTCAGATATTTACTACTCTTATCATTAGTACTATAGAATGGCTAGAAATTCTAAGGCACTATATAGCCTACTTCTACTGACATATGAAAGCTTGCTTCATTCTTTCAAAAGTTTCAAACCTAATCAGCAAAGATTAATAAAAAACATCAAACCAAAACCAAACAACCTCCTGACAAAAAGGGTGATAAGGAAATTAAAGGAGTTTTATTATTAGCATCCTTTATTGAAGGATAATAGAAGCATAGAGAACATCTAGTCATTTGGCAAAAAATCCCCACAGAATATCAATGGTAGAGCTGGGGAATGGGAACAGGCATGAAGACTTATCTCTCAGGGCAATAGGAAGCTTAACCACTGGATTACCTTACTATAAAGATCATAGAATCATAGAATCAGTCAAGGTTGGAAGGGACAACAAGGATCATCCAGTTCCAACCCCACTGACATGGGCATGGACACCCTACCCTAGAGCAGGCTGCACACAGCCTCAGCCAGCCTGGCCTTAAACACCTCCAGCCATGGGGCCTCAGCCACCTCCCTGGGCAACTCATTCCAGCCTCTCACCACTCTCATGCTCAATAACTTTGTCCTCATGCCCAGTCTGAATCTCCCCACCTCCAGCTTTGCTCCATTCCTCCTAGTCCTGTCCTACACCTGATATCCTAAAAAAGTCCCTCCCCAGCTTTTTTGAGGCCCCCTTCAGATATTGGAAGGCCACAAGAAGGCCACTTCAGATCCTCTCCTTCTCCAGACTGAACAGCCCCCACTCTTTCAGTCTGTCTTCAGAGCAGAGCTGCTCCAGCCCTCTGAGCATCCCCGTGGGCCTTCTCTGGACGCGCTCCAGCATGCCCACATCTGCCTTGTAATGGGGGCTCCAGAACTGGATGCAGTACTCCAGGTGGGGTCTCACCAGAGCAGAGTAGAGGGGGAGAATCACCTCCCTCCACCTGGAGATTTTGGAGCAGAAATCATTTCTGATTGCAACTGCTTACTATATTTAAAGGAAATAATTTTTTTTCACTTTACTGAACTTTCAGAACTCAGATAACCAAATAAATATAATGTCTTTAAATGAAGGACATTAACAGAATATTAACTTAGATCTTAAGGAAGTTATAAAAATGTAGGTACATCCTGATAGTGCTGTGGTGGCCTCATAAAAGGGACTTTAGTATACAAATACAGACACTTGCTTGAAATTAAGCTTAGAGGCCTAGAAAGCTCCACAGCTAAAAAGAAAGGCAGATAAAGAGCTACATTTATCTCTAGGATTAGAAAGCCTCCAGGAGGTATCTTTCTGAGACACATTCTTTGCTGGAGTTAGTAATTTTATATATATTTCTAAGTAGAATTCCTGGGGCTCATTCACAGGACTTTTTGTTGAACCTGTCTGTTGACTTTTAAGCACTAAACATCAGTCATTTATATTTATACCAACATTTTACCTGATAGTAACACTGTCTTGCTTAAAGCTCGCTATCTCTTTGTATTGGTTTTTATTCTATAAATCAAATGAAGAATCTGAAAGTAAAACTCTCGCAATTGTAAATAGCTTTTAAAGCTTCCTTCTCTTTTCCTGGGGTATGGAGATTGGGCCTTTGTCAATTTTTGTCTGTGTATAAATGTGTGCGTGTGTTTTTGGGTATCTGCATGTATAAGGGAGGGCATGAGGGTTCAACATTACCTGCAGTAAATATTATCAAGTGAAATTTAATTAATGTCTCTGATGAGATCACAGAATCACAGAATGTTAGATACCAAGAAAGATTGAAGCTCACCTCCCAGAACTGTATTAGCTTGTTGTTGCAGTTGTAAAAATATCTGATTTGCTGATACCTCGGAAATGATTATGATATGTAAAAGGATACTGTCTTTTCAAGGGCAGTTTTGGAATAAATTTAATCTGTATTAACAAACTGAAGGAAAACAATAAAGAAAAAATAATCCAGATGGAGATTCTGCTTTGAATTGAGTTTATTTTGAAACTCATTACTGTGGTGCTGGAAACAGAGCACAAAGACCTACTTTTCTTAAGCCATTGCAGCAGTCAGGAGACAAGAAAACCTTAAATGCAGTAAAATAGAACATAATAGTCAGAGTAAAGCAAAGAATATAAAAAAATGAAATTAACTTTGACAAAAATTTCTGTAAACATCTCTAGCAGAAGTTAGCTGTCATGTAACAGACAGATTCCTCATACTGAGCACAGGATATTCTCATCCTCATGCTGAGCACAGGCGATTCTCATCCTGCATTGGAAGATGCTTTGTAAAAATTAAGAGAGAATAGGAGATAGAAACAATAAAATATGATGAATACATATAAGTAACAAAAACAAAAATTCAAGTGCAACACATTAGATTACTATTTGTCTGTTGACTTGTACTTCTTGTGATTTGAAGTAATTGTAGTATTTTTATATACTGGAATGGTAATATCTGAATAATTTCAAGTTATCACTGACAGGAAATGTATATATATATATACATATATATGTATATATATGTAGCCTTATTAAAAAATAAAATGTTAGTGTTATTTCATCAAAATGATCAAACACTTTGGAGATGCAAATAATTTATGTCAGTTTTCACAGCATAATTTCAAGAAATCAAGTGAAACAGTTTAAATTTTATTTCAAACTTAAGGCAAAGTCTGAGTTGACTGAAGGCTGGATACCTTGTAAACCTTTCTCATGTGAAGAACATAGACGATTCCTGTGTAGTTTTCTGGTACAAACATTTTTTTTTTCATCTGTCTACAAAATAGCTGCACCATTTACAATGGGATATGGAAAAATAATTTGTCAGGCTTTTTTTTTTTTTTTATGTTATTTTCCCAAAGGCTGAAATTTAGATGCAGACTAGTACAAATACATACTTTACTGCTGATCAGTGTAAATCCAGAATGATTGAAAGAATTTGGACCACTTAAATTTAAAACTACCAAATGATTATTTCTAGTTTTCGCATAGAAAAGTCTTTTGAAGTGCTGTGTGAATCAACTTTCTCTCTCTCTCAAGAAAAAAAACCCAACCAAAAAACAATGTAAAAGCAAAGTTATCTGTTCCTCAGAAAAAAAAAAAAACAGAAGAGTACATGGCTGTCATAAATAACAATGCTATTTACACGACTTGCTTTTCCTCCAGTCAACTCTAGCATCTTTAGAATTATTTCCTACTTCTCTAGTTACTCTTTCAGCAATGTTTACCAAATTCATTGCAAAATGAGCATATGAGACAAAAGCCTCAAAGACATTAGGTAGTAATAAGTTGTTTAGTGGCCGTAGGGATTTTCTTTCCTTACATGTTTAAATATGTCCAGAACAGTCTCACGCCTACAAGCTGAGTTCTACTGTTTTTTTAACTTAAAAAAAAAAAAAAAGAAAGAAAGAAAAAAAAAGCTTCTGATAGGTGAGCCACAGCAGGGCAATTAAGATGATACAGCAGAGGTAGACATCTGCTCCTAGACAGATACAGTTCCACTGATGCTATCTATAGTTACAATCCTTCCGAGAGATAAACAATGTTCAAGAGCAACGCACAGAGGATGTGCCACACTAAGAAGGTGGTGATCATGTGGCCCCTGTGGTCTGAGAAAGAGAGAGAGGTAGCAAAAGAAAAAAGGAGAGAGAGGTGGTATGTGGGACCTGTACCAGACACACGCAGGTGATAGAAGTCATAGGGCAGATGCTCATCAAGATGCAAAGCTGGGAGATGTGTGAGAACTGACTCTGGAGGGGAGTGGAATCACAGTAAAGATAAGAGGCACAACATGACCAAGAAAGAGAGATAGAAACATCCTCTCTAAGCCCTATGCATAAAATTACAGTTAATAGATGCTAAAATGTAAAATAACTAACTAACTAACTAATCATTAATGGATGATTTATTCTTTGAGAGTTTGAGGCCTGGAGGCTTTCTCAGAATTTTGAAGATCACAATTACATTACTCACTAGTGAAAGTTGTACTATGCTACTCAAAGTCGAGTATATCGCTCTTTCATGTTACTCTCATAGCAATGCTTAGACACAACAGAAATAGGGAAGACCTTCATATCAGGTGCAGATGAAATCCAAATGAGGACCTAGTATCTACTCCATATGACTTTGAATCCAAGGGTTGACCCTGTTTAGTTTAGTCAAGATCTGAAGCAACACACTAGCTTATGAGTCCATTAGATACAAATTTTCTAAAGGTAAGACATGTTACCTCTGACAATCACTGGCAACACCACTTTTTCCTCTTGCTTCCTTGTGAAGAGTATTTGATTGCTCTCCTCTGATGCAGTGGTACAGAGTCCCCCCAAAACTGAGGGACCATCCTTCCTTCGTACATGTAAGAGCAAATATTTCTTTCTGAGACATGTATGCTGGAAAAAATTGACACTGTGAGTACTTGCAAGAAGTGAAAAAGTATGAAGTGTAGAATTCTAACATATATGACTGAATTGTCACATATAAGTGTGAAACCAGGTAACTGCTTTATTAAAATTCACCAAGATCTATATAAAAACATCAAAACATGAACAAAGAAAAATATACTTCTACTACTGTGTCTGTTATTAGTGTATTACTTCTGTTATTACAATGCAATTCATTCTGCATAACCAATAAATTCAGTTATTTAGAAGCACTAAGAAAAGGTCTGATTGGTCAAGATAGTAAAAAAAAATCTATCCTATTGGACAATATGGTTTCCTCTTTTGGAATCTCAACAGCATCTACCTATCCACAGAAAATGCAGTTTCCTAAGTTAGCAACCCTAATGGTCAGCAGAGTGCAATAATTTCTGGATGTTACAGGTGGTAATATAGCTTTGTTATTCCCATCTATTAACTCCTGGGGACTTTGACTGGCAAATGTGGAACACATTCTGTATACTTCATCCTGCAATATATACTTGATTGATAACTATGTTGATTTCATTACCCTACGTCCCTGCTTTTTAAAGTGTGGTCCTAAAAAGCTGAATTTTGTGAAAATTTTGGAGTTTTACTATGGCAAAGATGTTTCTTAATGTAGAAATAGATGTGATTTTTAAAAAGACAGTAGACATGTCTAATGTAAGAAAAAAATGTTTCACTGTATATTTTTTTTTACATTATTTGATTCTAACCCAATATGCTGCTGTTAGGTGGCAGATTGTGTTACGACTGTACTTTGTGTTTTCTCTCGATTCTGCCACTTTAAGATTGTCCCTACCCCATTCCAGCTTTGCTTTGCAAGCTTTTTTATCTTTTCTACCTTGCTTGAGGCATTATTAGGGCAGTTCACCTTTGACCAAATGGGCAGACGAACATTCATCCTCTGGAGCCACTACTAGTGCTGTATGGTAGATCAGCTCTCAAATGGTACTGAACTGTGACCTCTTCTTCTGTTCAAAGACTAAATACATAAACTTGAGTTTCCATTGGTGCCAAGCCTGGGAACCTGAGTTGCTCCCTAATCCCAGGTCTTGCAGTCAGCAGCACAATGGGAGCTCATCATGCCAGCCGGCCAGCCTGAAAGAATGTCTTTATTCTCTCTTCCTCAACAAATTGCTTATTGTTTGGCCCACAGGCTGCTAGATCTTGTGAGCTCCTCTTTTGCCTTTGATTTTGTTTATAAATAAAAAACTAACAATTTCTATTTTCATTACTTAGTAATATAATCTTAAAAGATGACTGCTACTTTTAGTCTTTTTTTTCAGAGTATATCTGCCTTTTGAAATCCTGTAAGAACCACAGAAATAATACAAGACTTAAAGGTTTAGACTCCTTATAAAAAGGTCTGTGGAAATGTTGTTACAATAATGCAACACTTAATGTTAGTTAGAGAAAAATGAAACAGAATTCTTAAGAATATTCCAGAGTTTCTACAGATACACACTGTTTCTCTGCTCTTGACCTCGTCTTCATTGTGGCTGTACTGTGCCCATTGTGCAGAGAGTGAGTGTAGGACAGAATATTTATCTTAGAACCCTCCATTATGGAGGTGTCCTGGGGTAGTAATCTTCAGAATAAGTCAAAGTAGATTGTCTGGATTTGTCAACTATTTACCTCTTGAACAATCTCTGGGAGCACTTTTTGTCTTCAGCAGAAGCGTCTGGGAGTGTTGCTCCAAGACCATCCTTGTGAATATTAGAGTTAGGCAGCATATCATTGAGATAAAGTTGATATTGCAATATTCAGCCAGATAACCCATGGGAAAAGAGCACAACATGTGAAGAGTACACAATTGTTCCTCATGAACACGGACAAAAACACAGGACACTTCTTCAGTTACCTCAATAATTCTGTGTTGAGACAGGTTCATGTGTTTAGCAGGGGACCTTGTCCTTGTTTGGAGACAGGGAACATTTTCTCTGTCTGGAATTGGGGAACTAGGAAAGGAATATCCTTGTGAACAGCAAAATAGGTTCTCATCACATGCACCTCTCAAGCATTTTTGGCACACATTGTTTAGAGAAGCACACAGTTTTCTGGAGCCATATGTGATCTAAGAATAACAGAAACTTCTAAAAAGTGTATGCACGTGTGTGCATGTGTGTTTATATGCATATATAATTTAATACCTTTTCAAGTATGAGAAAGACAGCACAAGAGTAGAACTGCAAAAATGAAATGTTCACATTAAGCTGATGCATAGCACATACCAGATGATATATATACCATCTTATTGTTCAGTTGCATCTTGGGAAGCTAAATGCATAATTTAAGATATGTGTATAGTCTAAGGGTCAAATGCTGTCAGTTACACAAGTGTAAATCAAGAGCAATTGCACCAAAGTGACTGAAGTTGCAGTACCCTGGATTTACACAAGTGTTGCTGAAAGCAGAATATGAGTCAATACATGCCATCAATACAGCTGAGTTAGTGGTACTGAGGGAATTTTATGACATGCATGCACCTAAATCCTTCACTTCTTTTTTTTTTTTTTTTTTCATTTTTTGTAATATTACATTTTGTGTTTCTGGTTTTGTCTTTTTTAAAAGGAATAAGAGATTCAAATCCTGATTCTGTAAGTGAAGTATCCACCTCCCTCATTTACCAAACTTTCTCAACATCAGTTCATAATGTCATGACAAACATGTCAGAATTGAAGAAAGCTTATTTTCCCAGTTTATGTTTACAGAAAACCTTAATTCACAAAAATGCATAACAGCCTCAAGTTGTTCCAGGGGAAGTGTAGGCTGGGTGTTAGGAGGAAGTTCTTCCCAGAGAGAGTGATCTGCCATTGGAATGGGCTGCCCAGGAAGGTGGTGGAGTTGCATCCCTGAAGATGTTCAAAACAAGCCTGGATGAGGCACTTAGTGCCATGGTTTAGTTGACTGGCTAGGGCTGGGTGCTAGGTTGGACTGGATGATCTTGGAGGTCTCTTCCAACCTGGTTGATTCTATGATTCTATGTTTCTAAACCTCAGGGAGGATACTGCTAGGCTCTCTGTCTGACAGCATGGAGCAATGTATGCTTGATGGTCAGAGGTTTGCATGGTTCCATTAGGGATTGTACAGGCTGCAATGAGGGAGTCAGGAAACCATTTCTTAAAACCTGTAGGAGAGCAAGATTTAAATGCAGAAGGAAAGGCTGTGGACCTAGATGGTGTGAGTATATAGATGGCAGCTGAAAATAAGCTCCAGTGAAAGATCACAGGATGATTTACTTAGCTGATGCTTCCTGGGTTTGCTGTTGAGAGGCTAAAGGGAAAAAGGAGTATGGCTTTACATGGGACATTGATTGCAAGATCCAAATTTACAGCACAAAACAAAAACGTGTAAAACCTCATAATCTGCTGAGAGACTAGCAGAGTACCTGTCAGATATACCTGCCCTTCAATGGCCTTGTTTTGCATGGAGAAAGAATGTATGATTTTCTGGGTTGAGAGGAGGCTTTTAATTCTGAAAGAAGGTTATATGTTAAATATATGGTAGCACTCTACTCAATAATGGAAGTCAAATCCCTCACTTGTGGAGGCAGAATCATATAAAATAATGCCATTATTTCTTAAGATAATTTTAAATTGAATGTATCATTGCAAAATAACTTTTTATTATATTCTTGAATATCAGAAAAAAAGCTCAAAAGTGTCTAATATTAATGCATCAAAAATGGATAAATGACTTTGGGAATACCAAAAAAAATCCCAAAAAACCTTCACAATCATCAGCTGAGAAGACCTACTGCTTCAAAAGAAACAGAATAAATGTGTCACTAGTGGTGTGCCCCAGGGATCAGTGTTGGGCCCAGTCCTGTTCAATATCTTTATTGATGATCTGGACAAGGAGATTGAGTCCAGCATCAGTAAGTTTGCAGATGACACCAAGCTAGGAGCAGCTGTTGATCTATTGGAAGGTAGGAGAGCCCTGCAGAGGGACCTGGACAGTCTGGATGGGTGGACAGAGGCCAAAGGGATGAGATTTAACAAGGCCAAGTGCAGGGTTCTGCACTTTGGCCACAGTAACCCCAAGCAGCGCTACAGGCTGGGGACAGAGTGTCTGGAGAGCAGCCAGGCAGAAAGGGACCTGGGGGTACTGGTGGATAGCAGGCTGAAGATGAGCCAGCAGTGTGCCCAGGTGGCAGGAGAGCCAATGGCATCCTGGCCTGTATCAGGAACAGTGTGGCCAGTAGGGCAAGGGAGGTCCAACCAGGTTGGAAGAGAACTCCAAGATCATCCAGTCCAACCTAGCACCGAGCCCTACTGAATCAACTAGACCATGGTACTAAGTGCCTCATCCAGTCTTTTCTTGAACACTTCCAGGGACAGCAACTCCACCACCTCCCTGGGCAGCCCATTCCAAAGCCAATCACTCTCTCTGGCAAGAACTTCCCCCTAATGTCCAGCCTATACCTCCCCTAGCACAACTTGAAACTGTGTCACTTTGTTCTGTTGCTGGTTGCCTGGGAGAAGAGGCCAATCCCCACCTGGCTACAACCTCCCTTCAGGTAGCTGTAGAGAGCAATGAGGCCAGCCCTGAGCCTCCTCTTCTTCAGGCTAAACAACCCCAGATCCCTCAGCCTCTCCTCATGGGGTTTGTGTTCCAGGCCTTTCACCAATTAAATTTCAGTGCCGTGTTGATAATTACAGTTAGATTACAATTTCTAAAATTTAAAAAAAAAAAAAGACAACAATAATGAATTGTGACTGGTTTAATAAGATGAAGACAAATTTATATGTTGTGTGGATATATTTATACAGAAATAAATGAATAAAGATCTAAGATTTAATTTTTGAAAGAAAATATACATCCATATATATGCTCAACACACATAGATACCTCAAGCCAGGTAAAATACTGTGTAGGTAAAGATTTGCCAGGACTGTTCCCAAAAGTATTCATAAAGAAAAAACTCCTTCTCTTTCAGGGAAATCATTTCTCTGGAGACTGATGGTGATGACACAATAGACTGGAGCAGTTATTATTAAAAAAAAACACCAAAAAAACCTACTTTTTCTGCCCATGGTTTGTTTTTTTTTCACCAGTGGGATTCTGATTCCAGACATTCTACCAGCCTGACATCCACTGGGAAAGTGATGACACTGTAAATTATTTAAGGGTTTGAAAACCTCAAGAACTACTGCATATAACCAGATTGGATTGACTTTTAAACTCTTTTGATTAATAATACATAAAGCCTCAGATAGGTGAATTGGTGAAGTGCTAACCTGTTAACAAAAGGAGGAGAAGAGATGAATTCTAACATTCCTCATAAGTTATTCCACTTTGCACACTGGCCAAATGAAACGAACAAATGGAGTGCTCTGCCTTAGTCTTATACTTTCAATGCACCATCAATATTTGATGACTACCTAATATCTCTATATATCTGGCTATAGATGGTATTTTGATCATCTGGCTTGCCAATTCCAAGCTGCCCTGCTTTCTCCTCCATTCTTCAAAACATTCAATACCCTGGAGGGTTTTTTTTCCTGTGATTTTATTTTTAACAACATTAACTACTCAGAAGAGAAAAAAAATGTATTTCTGTATTTATCAACAAGGAAGGGCTAGAATTTCCCAGCTTGTGACATTTTGTGCTCTCCATCAAGATAGAAGTAGATACGTATGCCTCTTCAAAATGATGTCATGTTCTACCCTTATGCTGCTGACTATTTTAATTATTCCCTGGTTTTGTAAGTCTTGTTCTTTTACATGCTGCTTTGAGAGGAGCTCAAAGAAAATAAATGTTCTGTCTTTCCTCCTTAGGCACAGATGAAGATGCATGGGACAGCTTGCAGTTATGAGCAACAAGAAAAACTCTGCTGGAGACCATTTTGCTTCTAGGTAGCCTAACTGATGCTTCAGTAGACAGAATATCCATGGTGATTTGATATGATGTATTAGTTTACAATAACTACTACTGGTTTTTAATGTGAAATAGGCAGCTACTATCCTTCTGGATTATTTTCTGCTATCCCAACTGAAGCTTGATTCCTTTACATGTAGGAGCAATACATAATCTTTCTTTATGTATTTTGCTTTAATCATTTCTGTGCACACCAATGTGCATGTATTCATACAATGTGCATGTATCCATGTAATGAACTTCCTTCTGTGCCAGATACTGATTCCCCACTCAACCTGCAGAGTGTCCAGTCACAGTAATTCTGACCAATTAATTTTGCCTCCTGGCATGTCTATGAAGCCATTCTTACTTAGTCTCTTTAATGACAAATGTCTGTGGCTGCCTTTGGTCCACTTTCATATCTTTCAAAGTTTCTTTATTAACAGACCATCTATCTGTCTTTTCAATGATAAATATCTTGCTGTTTCCTAATAACACTGAATAAATGACATTGCACATTGCTAAATGATCCTGAACACTGGAAATGATTAATAGAATAGAATCAACCAGGATGGAAGAGACCTTCAAGATCATCCAGTCCAACCTAGCACCCAGCCCTAGCCAGTCAACTAGACCATGGCACTAAGTCCCTTAGCCAGGCATTTCTTGAACACCTCCAGGGATGGTGACTTCACCACCTCCCTGGGCAGCTCATTCCAATGGCAAATCACTCTCTCTTTGAAGAACTTCCTCCTAACATCCAGCCTATACCTCCCACGTGCCCCAGCACAACTTGAGACTGTGTGTCCTGGAGTCCTGTACCCCTAAATTCCTCTCCTGCCCGGACTTCGGGGGGGAAGGGGAAAAGCCGCCTGGTTTCCCCCCCCCTCGCCTGCCCTGCAGCCGTGAAGGGGGCGGGGACTGCCCCGTGAGTTCCCGCGCTGGAGCCAGGCTGGGATTGGCCGTGCGCTTTCGCGCCTAAAGTGTGGTAACTCTGCCCTTTGTCTAGCGAAGGGTATAAATATTGGGGGTCTTCCCGCCTTTGGGGTTCCCGCTTTGGATTTTGCCTGTGCCTGGACGAGTTCGCTCACTCTCCTGTGCCTGCACTGCAGAGAGACCAAAGGACTTGCCTTGGTGTTAGGCACACCTTTGTCTGCCTAACGACCCTTAACGACTCTTAACGACTCCTGTAGCCGCTGGAGGAGGAAGACCGACTGCACGAGCCAGCCTGAGTGAGTTATTTGGCTTAGCTTAATTTAGTAAGAAACCGCTATTAATTAATAGCTAAAGCCTTTTCCAAAAACTGACTTCCAAATATATATAGTCAGATTATTAATGGTATCCTCGTAGAATTCTCATGCAACTTAACCTGTTTATCAAACGAAATTAATCTTTGTATATATAGTTGTGGGGGCGGGTTTTGTAAAAATAAAAAATATCTATTTTTGATAAATTTTCTTCTCGGCCACGAATTATTACTGCCCTCCGCAACATTATGGCGCAGTGTATGCTGGGTAGTTCAATCATAGAATTTCTACAAGAAAAGGGATGCCTAATCACAGGTCTTGATTTAATTTGGGCTCAGAAAAATTGTAAAAATCCGGAGAAAATCCTGGAGAAATTAGCTGAGCGCTCAGACCCTGTGATTTCTGAGTCTCCAACGGAGCATTTCTCTGTTGTTCTGGGGTCAGTCGTGACCCAGACTCTGGCCGAATTTGAAAATTATGAAAAAAGAATTCAGGCCTTGGAAAAGGATTTATTAGCCGAAAAAGCTAAATGCCAAAGTATATGGGAAAGCATGCTGGCGCAGACAAAGAGCCTGACCGCGGCACTGACTGCCCGGATGAAAGAAAGGCTTGTAACGCCTGCAGACACCACCTCTTCGGTCTCCGTGTCTGAATTTGAATGGAGTGATTCGCGGGAATCAGGGAGAAAGGCAGAGAATGCCCCGAGGGGCTCTTTGGGGGAGAGGAGTTCCCCGAAACCAGGCACAAAAGACTCTGCCAGAGACTCAGAGAATTCCTCTGCACATGCCTCTGCGCGGCAGAAAGCCTCAAAGCCACGCAGAAAGCGCAGGTCCCGACCGGACTCCCCCGTAGACAGCGGTGAAGAGAGCTCCGGTGAGGAGGGCGCCGCGGTGCACAAGCACGTGTTGCCTGTGATCAGGACTGAGTCCGTGAAGGGCAGAAAAGGCGGTGCAGGGACCACCGTGATCAAAAAACAGTTTACAGATGCACAGCTCAGTGACTTACAAGTCAAATATGCGAGAGATCCTGGGGACTCAGTCGCTGACTATGTGTATCGAGTGTCCCGAGCCGGTGGGGACCGGGTCCTTCTAGACTCGCAGGAAGCTGCTGGAGACTGGGGGGACGATGTGTTCCTGACACGTGAACCCGAGGGGACACACAGCCTCACCGCTCGGATAGCCTACTGGGCAAGCAGTGTCCGCCCAGCCTACCGGGGGGAGCCGACGGAACTAAAGGTCACCAGCTCCTCTGAGCTCATCACTGCTCTCCGCAGACTTGCCTGTGTCCAGGCTATCTATGATAAGGGACATTACGATTGCCCGTTTTATGCCCCTGTGGACCCGGAGAGACTGCACCCTATTATGAAGGGTTTGCCAGCAACTCTGCAAATCCAACTAATGAAGAATGTTGAGAAAATTGAACGTGTGCTTGGAGAAAATGCAGAGAACGATGGTGCTAAAGAGCACGTAATGACTTGGGCTGAACTGTTAACTGACTTGAATGCCCACGGGCTGCAGTTTGGGTTTGGGTCTCCTGAAGGAAAAGGGGCTGGGGAGAGACAGTCTCGTGCTTCTCCCCCAGAAAATCCCAGGACTCTGCGCAGGCAGGTCCGGCCAGTGCAGGACTGCCCCCCCAGGGGGACCGGTCCTTCAGGCTTCTCCCCGAGGGAAAGGGGCAGAGACCAACAGAGTGACTGGAGACCCAGAGAAAAGAACAGTTGGTATAGACAAGCCCTGACTTTAGGGGTACCAAAAACTGTTTTAAGGCAGCTGGCAGACTGGCAGCTGAAGGATCTAGTGCGGTGCCTTCAGAAATCGGCTGCAAAATCCAGAGGCAGCCGCGAGAAGCTCAGGGCCAGCAAAAGCGGCTCGCCCAGCGGTGGTTCCCAGAGCGGCTCGCCCAGAAGCGGCAGCCCCCCCGCTGGGAACTGCAGCTCGTCCCCAGACAGAAAGGTTAACCCTTTCTCGTCTCCCACACGGGAGGCAAAACACTGAATTACCGTAATAGTGGCTCGGCAGCTTTTAATGGTCAGCAGTCACGGGGAGAGCTACAGAAGCCCCCAGAATAAAGACCTGCTGCCTAGGTGAGCCACGTGGTCACTGACCACCTGCCCCAGTACAAAAGGCCACCGGATTAGTGCACGGTGGATCGTCCCAAAATATTAATTGTCAAGCCTGGCCTTTATAGGCCGAGGCAGGTTTTATCTCCTTACAGGTTAAGGTCGAGGCAGAGGACCAGTTCCTGACCACCTGACCAGCACCTGGGAAGGGGAGAGCCGGCTACACGAGAGATGGAGTCATATCACCGGGGTGGCCAGTGGATGATGGCATCCGGACCCACGGACTGTGACCTCCAGCCATGGACTCAGAGCATCTAAGGCTCTGCCATGAACTTGGTTGCTCTACCAGGAACAGAGCAATCTTCAAATGGACTGTGTAGCTTTATTAATACTGTTTGGGCTATTGTTAAGCCTTGTTAAGTATTGTTAAATATTGTTGGGGCGATTAATGTATTGTTAATGTTGGAAAAGGCTAAGCCATATATATATATTAATAGGTTCCTAAATTGAAGGGGGATCACCTCTCACTCAAGTTCTAGACAAAGATGCTCATTACCACCGGGGTGGGATGTCCTGGAGTCCTGTACCCCTAAATTCCTCTCCTGCCCGGACTTCGGGGGGGAAGGGGAAAAGCCGCCTGGTTTCCCCCCCCCTCGCCTGCCCTGCAGCCGTGAAGGGGGCGGGGACTGCCCCGTGAGTTCCCGCGCTGGAGCCAGGCTGGGATTGGCCGTGCGCTTTCGCGCCTAAAGTGTGGTAACTCTGCCCTTTGTCTAGCGAAGGGTATAAATATTGGGGGTCTTCCCGCCTTTGGGGTTCCCGCTTTGGATTTTGCCTGTGCCTGGACGAGTTCGCTCACTCTCCTGTGCCTGCACTGCAGAGAGACCAAAGGACTTGCCTTGGTGTTAGGCACACCTTTGTCTGCCTAACGACCCTTAACGACTCTTAACGACTCCTGTAGCCGCTGGAGGAGGAAGACCGACTGCACGAGCCAGCCTGAGTGAGTTATTTGGCTTAGCTTAATTTAGTAAGAAACCGCTATTAATTAATAGCTAAAGCCTTTTCCAAAAACTGACTTCCAAATATATATAGTCAGATTATTAATGGTATCCTCGTAGAATTCTCATGCAACTTAACCTGTTTATCAAACGAAATTAATCTTTGTATATATAGTTGTGGGGGCGGGTTTTGTAAAAATAAAAAATATCTATTTTTGATAAATTTTCTTCTCGGCCACGAATTATTACTGCCCTCCGCAACACTGTGTCCCCTTGTTCTGGTGCTGGTTGCCTGGGAGAAGAGACCAACCCCCACCTGGCTACAGCCTCCCTTCAAGTAGTTGTAGTCAGTAATGAGGTTCCTCCTGAGCCTCCTCCATGCTAAACAATCCCACCTCCCTCAGTCTCTCCTCACAGGGTTGTGTTCCAGGCCTCTCACCAGCTTTGTTGCCCTTCTCTGGACACGTTCCAGCACCTCAACATCTCTCTTGAATTGAGGGGCCCAGAACTGGACACAGGACTCAAGGTGCTGTGTACAGGGGAAGAATAACCTCCCTTGACCTACTGGCCACACTGTTCCTGATGCAGGCCAGGATATCATTGGCTCTCCTGCCCACCTGGGCACACTGCTGGCTCATCTTCAGCCTACTATCTACCAGTACCCCCAGGTCTTTTTGTTCCTGGCTGCTCTCCAGACACTCTGTCCCCAGCCTGTAGCACTGCTTGGGGTTGTTGTGGCCAAAGTGCAGAACCCTGCATTTGGCCTTGTTAAATCTCATCCCACTGACCTCTGCCCACCCATCCAGCCTGTCCAGGTCCCTCTGCAGGGCTCTCCTACCTTCCAACAGATCAACATCTGCTCCTAGCTTGGTGTCATCTGCAAACTTACTGATGCTGGACTCAATCCCCTCGTCCAGATCATCAATAAAGATATTGAACAGGACTGGGCCCAACACTGATTCCTGGGGCACACCACTAGTGACAGCTGCCAACTGGATGTGACACCATTCACCACCACTCTCTGGGCCCAGCCCTCCATCCAGTTCTTCACCCATACCAGAGTGAATCTGTCCAAGCCACAAGCTGCCAGCTTTGCCAGGAGCTTGTTGTGGCAGATGGTGTCAAAGGCTTTGCTGAAGTCCAGGAAGGCTACATCCACAGCCTTCCCCACATTCACCAGGCTGGTAACCTGATCATAGAAAATCACCCCTGGGAAGTTCATGTAACAGCTGAGATAAAAAGTTGTCCCCCATACACTGTAGGAACCTTCTATACTGCCTCTTCTCTGCAGTGTTAAAGTCCCAGCAGATGTCTGGCATGTTAAAGTCATCCACAAGAACAAGGGCAAGTGATCTCTCCTGAACCACCAAATAATTCCTCACTAAATATTTTTTAAAGCTTAAATTCAATGAGATTAATCTCTGTAAAAAGAAAGAAATGTTTCAACTCAAAGACACACCCTACAATTATTGTGAGTCCATCTTCCGATGAGGACAGACTGAAAGAGTTGAGGCTGTTCAGTCTAGAGAAGAGGAGGCTCCCAGGTGACCTTATTGTGGCCTTTCAGTATCTGAAGGGAGCCTACAATTAAGCTGGGGAGGGACTTTTTAGGATATCAGGTCTAAGATAGGACCAGGGGGAATGGAGCAAAGCTGGAGGTGGGGAGACTCAGACTGGCCATGAGGAGGAAGTCTTTCACCATGAGAGTGGTGAGAGGCTGGAATGGGTTGCCCAGGGGGGTGGTTGAGGTCTCATCCCTGGAGGTGTTTAAGGCCAGGCTGGATGAGGCTCTGGCCAGCCTGATCTACGGTAGGGTGTCTGTGCCCATGGCAGGGGGGCTGGAACTAGATGATCCTTGTAGTTCCTTCCAGCTTGACTGATTCTATGAATTTATGATTCTTCAATCTGATCAGCTATTCTGGTGTTAATTTCTACTTGATGTCACTAGGAAGTAAAATGAATTTGTTACAATATGAGCAGAATCAGAATAGCGTCCCACGTATGAAGAAGAAATGAGGTTCAGTTTCTAACTAGAATACAAGTTTCAGAAAACTGTAAGAGCCCACAAATTAACCTGAATTGAGTTTCACTTCTAACACCTATCATAATTATAAATTATTTATCAGCATTTATTAAACATTAATGATCCCCATCACCTAACTTTCGTAGTAAGTAATTACTCTGTGGCATCTGTTGTCAGCTTCTGTTTCTCTTTCTTACTCCAAATATCCTCCAATTTGTTCATAGCTCCCCAAAAAATAATAGAAGTACTTTCACATTCTATTAAAAATAATAAGAACCTCACATACATTTAATTCATATGCACATCTGTTTTTTTTTACTTATATGCCTGCCATATCAATTGCAGTAGGCACATTACATTGCTAGCTGTTGTGGTTATACACATCACTTCAACAATGCATGCCTGTTCTACATAAAATTCTATCTACAGTGTTATTTTTACACATTTTCTTACTGCATTTTAAGGCTTAGCCAGGTGACTGAGACCAGCATTTGACTTTACCAGAATAGCAAGTATCTTTCCCATAGAATCTTTCAACTGTCATTTATAAAAATAAAGCAGTATTTGTTTTCTTTTCCATCTGGGATTATGTGACAAAATGATCTCCTGCATCTCATAAATTATTTTTTTCTATATCTTTTGTATTTTTCTGCAGAACTATTTGCAAGTATAACAGAAAGATCCTTGAGAGATAATCTGGTGATTATTACAAATTCAACCTTGGGCACTGCAGGCATTAAAAGATGAAAATTGCCTGAAGTCCACTGTTGTAAAACAAATCTGTACCTCTGGACTTCTGTCTTGAGGTGAAAATACAAAGCAGAGAGATATTTATAATCATTTTGACAGTTCATAAAATTAAACAGGGATTAGGGATTCTCCCAGAAATAAATAAAAAAAAATATAGTGCCACGGGGCCTGAATGATGTTAATCACATTTCCTTGCAACAGGTATTACTGTAAGCAACTTTAAGGAAGAAAAAGAAGTCATAATTGACTTAACATGCATGATGCCAGTTGAAAAATCTGAGCATGTGAGTTTAACATTTTAATATATGCATACATACAGACATACATATATATGCAGACACATATGTCCACACACACAACTAATGTATAAAGGATTCAGTAATTTGAAGTTTATACAGTTAATGATTCATACAGAAATGTTGTATATATTGTGCATTCTATTTTCTTCTCAATTTTATGCATTAGCCCTGATAATACAAATACTTTAATGTCAGGCTGGATGGGGCTCTGGCCAGCCTGATCTAGGGTAGGGTGTCCCTGCCCATGGCAGGGGGATTGGAACTAAATGATCCTTGTGGTGCCTTCCAACCCTGACTGATTCTAAGATTCTATGATTCTATGATATGATTAACTTTACATAGTGAGAACATCTTGCAGGTTTTAGCATAACTTTCAATCAACATGAATTGAAGCAGAAGTCTAAGAGTCTACTGGGAATGTAACCTATGATGCCAATCATTTGAAACACACATTTAATAAGACAATAATTGACAAAACTACACTAGGCATAGATGACTTTGATCCCTGTTGTGTTTGCATGATAGGCGTACATCATAGTTCCATACACCTCTCACACTGATTTCTTCACTTATAGAATCAACCAGGTTGGAAGAGACCTCCAAGGTCATCCAGGCCAACCTAGCACCCAGCCCTAGCCAGTCAACTAGACCATGGCACCAAGTGCCTCAGCCAGTCTTTTCTTGAACACTTCCAGGGACAGTGACTCCACCACCTCCCTGGGCAGCCCATTCCAATGGCATCTGGGGTAAGGTTTGAGGTTTACAGTCTCCCTTACCAGATTTCCCTATCCATCTTACAAAGTTTTCAGTATGACTCAAAATGCTTCCTTTCTTAGCCCAAGCCAAAAGGCAACATTTCGATAGTAAGCAACATCAGGCTGCTTACAAGAGCATGCATTCTTTCCTTTCTCAATAAACTAACTCTAATGCAGGGCATTCAAACACTATACAAAAATCAAGTACAAAAATCACTATACAAAAATCACGGTATTAGGTTAGTATCATACTTCATTATTTTGGGAAAATATTCAAGTCATTTTACCATGTTTCTACCAAACTGGAAAGCCCAAAATAGTATTAGATGAACTGGATTAAAAATTACTGTTCTTAATTAAAAACAACAACAACAAAACCCAAAACACAACAACAACCTGTTGTGGAGGCAGGGAATTAATGCGGCCGAGTCAGGAATATATAGAAAAATAGAGTTATTTTATTTTCCCAAAAACCTGCCCCCAAAACTATATGCAGAAATTAATTTAGTTTTAATTACCAGATTCAGTTAGGTTGAAAGGACCTATAAGGATACCATAGGTAGATTTGACTATTTTGGAAGTCAGAAGTTGGAAAAGGCTGAGCTACTAAATGTATCATCCTCCACTATTAATCAGGCTGAGCCATTAATGTTTACTCACAGGTGAGTCAGGCTGGCTGAAAGGAAGGGCAGTCCAGATGCTTGTCTGCTTGCTCTCTTTCAGAAGTCTTCCAAGGATGGTTAAGAACTATTGAGCCTGCATAAAGGGTGCTAATGGTGGAAGCTGTCCAAAGCAGAGACAGCCCTGTCCCCCAGGAGCTTGTCCTTTCGAGCACCAGGGGACTCTTTCTTGCAGTATCTTTCCAGGCAGGGGGAGAACTCTAAGGAGGGAACCCCAAGGCAGGAAGTCCCCCAATATTTATACACTTCCTAGACAAAGAGCTGAGTTACCACTTTCTAGGTGTGAAGACCACAGCCAATCCCCAGCCAGATTCCAGTGCGGGCCCCTTGCTCCCCTTCCTTCACGCCTGCAGAGCGAGGGGAGCAAAACAGGTCTTTTCACACCTTTTCCTCTCCCATTCAAACCACAGAGGGAGAGGAATTTTGGGGTATACAGGACTCCAGGACACAACCGAAAACAACCTAACCGATCAACCAACCAACCAACCAAAAAAAAAAAACCAAAACCAAAACAAACCAACAAACCCCAAACAAACAATATGTTAGCAGCCTGGATATATTTTTGAAGTTTTCTTTACACTAGCATTTTTCTCACTTAATTTAAGCATTTTATTTTAACCTTTTTTTTTTTTAAGTGTAAATACTACTTTGTAATAGATGCTAGCAAATATCCAGATTCAAAAAAGAAGAAAAAAATATTTACTGTTTACATAGCATAGTTTCAACACTTTAATTGTAATTAATTTTCATCTTTAAAAATTCCTTATTAAAATGATTTTTTCATTCCACCCTCGTCCAGAACACAGAATGGAGCTGGAATAATACATCACACAAAGGTTGATTTAAATATTTAAACAAATTCACTTATTTTGGATTTACATCCCCTTTGAGTTCTACTTTCCATGAATACTCTGACAAATAAACTTACTGTGAAGAGGATCTGCTGGGAGGACAAATCATAAACAAAAAAGTGAAGAATACATGTGGGATATGAATTTTTGAATTAAAAAAATCAGTTGTTGCACTAGCAATTAAATCTGACTGGAGAGCAATAATTCCATGCTACGCTAATTTCTGAGTCTTTGTGTCTTCATGTCTGATTTTATTTGGCTTGCTTTTGTTTCTTTTTCTGGAGAAAACACAGACACTTCACACTGTTTTGATGAAAATGCCTACGTAAAGTAGTGTATGTCTGCGTCCCACATCCCAGAGTACTGAAAGAATTAACACAGTTTAGATTTGTGTATGTGTCTGCCTACAAAGTTGTTTTCTCTCTGGTGTTCCTACTTTTAAAGAGGGAGCTAAGCAAGTATTTCTCTATTTTGTCACTAGTTTGACATGTAGTCATAGAGCCTTCAAGTACACCAACACTTCTGACAAAGTTGCTAGCACGTGCCTAAGTAATTTGATCCAGAAATTGCATTACAGAATCATAGAATCACAGAATAATAGGGATTGGAAGGGACCCCTGGAGATCATCTAGCCCAATTCTCCTGCCAAAACACAATCATATAGGGCAGGCCACATGGGAATGCATTCAGACAGGTTTTGAAAGTCTCTAGAGAAGGGGAGCTCTGCAACCTCTTTGGGCAGCAATAGAAAGTTCTTCTTAGAGACAGCTGGAAAAGGAGCTTTGATTTATTTTTATTTCTGACCTCAGGATAATGATTTCTTACTTACTTATTTCAATGGTCAGTGGCATTAAAAAAAATCCTTCATCATGAGAATATGTGTATCATTTTTCAGCAAACTCTGTCCTTTTGAGGTGAACCAATATACTGCCACTTATTTTCAAATTCATGTCTCTCCTGGTTGCCAAGGCATGTTAATTTGCAAATTGGCTTTTTACATGAAGCTTTTAACCCAACCCAGCTAGGGAATGGCTGCCATTGCCATGTAATTAGTGTATAAAGCATTTAAAATTAGGTAATTTGAAAAGAAAAATCAGGAAATCAGTAATTTTGCCATGTACATGGCCACAGACTTCTTTTTTTATGACTGAATAGAAGATCCAATATGATCAAAAAGTTAAAAGGGTGTACACACAATGACAATGGTAGACTTGAAATGAGAAATGTGTAGCTTCACTCTTCTTCAGAAAAATAAAACGCACACTTACAAATTGTGTGACAAGAGTAGCAAGTGACAGTGAAGAAGAAAGTAATTATTGCAATTGGATTTTGAGTCAGTTAAGATAGGGTGGTTTTAGCACAGAATTGAACCTGAAACTGGTCTAAATTTCAGATTTTGGTTAGGAACACTGTCAAGGTCTTCTGGTAATTCTTTTGGTGTGTGACGAAGGCAAGGTCAGGGGAGAAATTTGTTTTGAGCGAAGCACATTCCTTTTTGGAGACATCTGTCAATTGGAAGTTCATATATCTTTAGAAATAGTGTTTGTTTTTTGTACCTCTGGCTTTGAAATAGTTAGGTACCAATGAGAAAAAATAGGAGAAAAAAGAAAATAGGTTATGTTCTAGAAGATAGTCTGTTTAGAAGAGAAGCATGCAAATGGAGAGAAATAATATGGAAAAAAAAAAAAAAAACCACTGCAAAATTTGCAATAAACTACATGTAGGCCATCTTTTTTGGTTTCTTTTCTCTGGCCTTTTCAAACCCAGAGCCTGCATTATAGGAAGGACATGGACCTGATGGAGCAGGTCCAGAAGAGGGTCATGGAAATGATCAGGGGTTTGGAGCACTGCTGCTATGATGACAGGAAGAGGGAACTGGGGTTGTTCAGCCTGCAGAAGAGGAGGCTCCAGGGGGACCTAATAGCAGCCTTCCAGTACAAGAAGGATGGAGAGAGATTGTTTACAAAGGCCCATGGTGACAGGACAAGGGGCAATGGCTTCAAACTAGAGAAGAGCAGATTTAGATTGGATGCTAGGAACAAGTTCTTTGCTATGAAGGTGGTGGAACACTGGAACAGGTTGCCCAGGGAAGTGGTTGGGGTCCTGTTCTAGTGGGTTCTTTGAGGACCAGGGAATGCATGCATACATGGGTAACACCCTCTGGGTACAGTTTCAACACTTTATTATAGCTCAAATATTAAAATCATAAAGAGAAAGTTATACTGGAAACTACAATGCTTATAGCTCAAATACTAAAATCATAGAGAGAAACGTATATGACATAGAATGCTGAGTAGCTCTATTGAACAAAGAACAGGTTACACTCACCCTATCCAACTGACCAGCAAGACCCCTGAGATGCGTAGATCGCAGAGCTGACAGGCACTCATCCTCTTAAGGTAGGCATCCCCACCGGGAATCCCACCATCATGGTGGTAAAACTGGTGACACTCCAGATCAGCTACCTAGGCTTTCAGTATTTATGGGTTCAGAATTCTGTGACTTGTGGCTAGGACATCCCAGAAGGCCAAACAAAGGAGAACAAAGCTCTTCCTTTATTTTGGAATCTGTTACATACCATCTTTCCCTACTGCTCATGTGCATACTTGCAAGCCTCGTTTTCCCCAGGGCTTGTCTTTTAGTAAAATAGTGACCACTGGTCTGTTGTAACTTCTGATCAAGCACAAACTAACTCTTCCCTCTTACAGGCTCCAACTCCGGAGATATCCAAAGTGAGGCTTGATAGGGCTCTGGGCAACCTGATCTAGTTGAGGATGCCCCTGCTGACTGCAGAGGGCGTTGGATTACAGTATCACATAGTATCACCAAGGTTGGAAGAGACCTCAGAGCCCCCTTTCAACCCAGACAATTCTATGATTCTATGAATGCTGGAAAAATGCAAGCTGTCTAAAATCTCTGAAGCAGAATTAAGGGGAAATTTTTCTATCTACTGTTTTATTTGCAATTTAAACATTTCCATGAGGTAAGCTAGGGGGAGAACTTGTGTCACAATTGTCACAAACATCTGTCCACTTTTTCAATACGTAATCATCTAGTAGCATTTGCCAAGCTAGCAGTGCAGACACACCAGATACTGTAGAGAGGCTCTCCAGTTCTCATTGACAGACTAACTGGGCACACACTGAGACAGAATCCCGGGAAGGTGTTTAATGATTAATACTCAAGAGCATCACACCTAAGTAAGCTTTAAACCTTTGTTTTTTAAACCTAAGTTATCTCTATCTGAAGAGCACACACAGTTTCAGCCCCTATTGGGCAGATACTAGAGTTGGTAAAAGGCATTAAGCCTAAGAAATATCTCTTTCTGTCTATATTTGTTCGTAATTTGATATTTCCACTTAATAATCAATCCCTGTAAATATATCCCAAGCTGTTTTAATAACTTTGCAATAAGAACCGGATCTCATAGAGGTTGGGGGTGGTATAAATTTGTAAATATTAATTTTAATAAATAATTTTATAAAAAATCAAAACCACCTCAAATTAATTTCTCACCTCCCCCTAACAGGGGAGGAATAGAGAAATCCTCTCCACAACAAGCTGTTCAAGGCAGGATTGGATGTGGCACTTGGTGCCATAGTCTAGCCTTGAGCTCTGTGGGAAAGGGTTGAACTTGATGATCTATGAGGTCTCTTCCAACCTTGGTGATACTGTGATACTGTGATGTTTATAAAGAAATTAACAGTACAGTTCAAAGGATCTCTAGTAATAGTAAATAGTTCCAAAAATGGAGGTTCACTAAGAAGTATCAAGTTTGATACCATTAAGGAAGTTCTATGTTTTATTGTTAAAATGGAAGGGATTGCTAAATAACAGTTAGTTCATGTTAATTTGTATATTTCATACATGAAGCCAAAACCAAAATGAGTTCATTGGTCACATCTCTTATAAGTGCTGTCAGGATAGAAATCCTTTTATTCACTCACAAAGAATGGTATCCTTATCTGTTTTGTGGCTCAGCAACTCCTGTGGCTGGTGTTAGAGTGGAAGCAAACTCAAGGTATGAATCTGAAATACTAACTCTGGGAAAGTCTAAATCCAAGTCTGGGCAGTATGTCTTGTTCCTCTTTGTTTTTGGTACTCAAAAAGACTGTGAGGGAAGAATGAATTTGAGTTGGTATTTTATGGATTAATAATATATGTGCTCACTTTGCCCTAAAGAAACAGACAAGTCTTATTTGGTATTTGTGAGATTGCTTAAATATTCCTCAAACCAGGAGTCCATATGTACCTCACATAGATAGCATCTTTATCTTCATAGAAAAAATAATCTTAAGATATGTTTTTTCACCAGTAATCTGCCAAAAGTTACCCTAGCAACTACAGTTTTTACATGATAATGAAAAGCAACGAGGTGCAAACACCAGAGTGAAGTTCAACAAGATAAATGCCTCTTGCTGCCTGGCATGGCCACTCTAGTGAAGATGTCAACTGTCACTAGTAACTTCTGATGTACCACGGATCTCAAGGTGTGCATAAGAATGCGAGAAACCTACCACAGTAAATCTAGCTGCATATCAATTAACTAAAGACAGAAATAGAGAATAAAAAGATAGTTTAAAAAAAACTCACAAAACATCATCAACTCAAATTGTTTAAAAAAAAAAAATCAACTCCTCTGAGGACTTCTTTCAAACAGCTAAAGTGGGATCAAATGGAGTCATCTCTTGAACAAGAATGATCTGCATAGCAGTCTCATAGCAGCATCATAGCAGCACTAGTTGATCTCAGCATTTCCACCTATTTGTAATACTTTAGCCCTACTTCTAGTCTGCCTTCTCAGGTGATGAGAGGCTTTCAGAGAAATAGCAAGGGCCACATTCGGCTCATCAGATATACTGAAAGGAGGACAGTAGATAGAATGGCTGCTGCTAGTCACAATACACTGTGTCAGGTCTCAACCCATTGCCATTGCTTCTGTTCCATCGTAATTTTGGCCTGTAAAAAAAATGTAGTTGATCGAATGAAAATATATTGTGAGGAAAACACTTGAAATGAGCTTCTAATGTTGTCTGTCTGCTTTTTACCATTTAACAACTAAAAGTACCAGACTCAGTTATCCTGGAGTTCCTAACCAGACACAATAAACAAAACTCCCTGTCAAAAGTACCTCACACTTCCCAAAACCACCTGACATCAACAATTTTGGAAATGACCCTTTGCCCTTGTGGCATTAAGAGCATGCTTCTCTGCCCACAAATAATCCAGGATATTAATGATAAAGAAAACAGATACTAAGTGGCAGTGGTTCAGAAGAAACATACGGGTTGTTCCATACTGTTTCTCTCTCTGCCCAACAAGAAGTGACAAGCACAAGCTCTCAAGCTCAGCAAAACTTCATAGACAAGATCATTGAGAGTCTAATTCTCCTTCATGTCATTTGACCATTTGCTCTGACCAACATATCTAATTACTTGAGATAAGAAGCTGAGAGCTCCCACACTATAGTAAATGAATGAGTTTCTACAAGAAATGTTGACTCCTCAAGTAGACAGAACTAGGAGGCTTCAAAGGTAGTTACTGACTCTCTGAATCCAAAAGTGTATGTTTTTTCTCAAGTCTCCTAGGGTTTACAAAGTGTAATGTGATTCATTCTGACAAAAGAGCAAAGGGAAACACTAAAAACTTTTTTTTTTTTTAGGAAAAATGTTCATTGTGGGTCAAGGATGTGGTGCCCTGGACAGACATAAAATAAATCCATACCACACCTAGCTCGTGTAGGATGAAACAATAATTGTCAAGCACAACTAGCTGGAAGATGTTTACCTATTAAATGTGGACATATTTTTTCTCTTCTGCCTGCTTGTAAGCCTCTGCTTCCCAGAGTGCCCCATACACATTCATTGTCTTGTTCTTTCCCAAGTTTTTCTGGGTGCACTTTTATTAGTCTTCTCAATTTCCCATGCTCTGCTGACTTGGGTTTGAGTGGCAGAAAGGAATCTGTAAGCAGGTGTTGCAGAAGTGAAGCGTGCCATTCGGCCAGTACATTAGGTAAAGTAACATTCTCGGGGGAACTCTAATGCTTGCAACTGCATCAGTCACAACTGTTCCTGCAAGAGGAGGAAGAGGCAAGTCCTGACCCGTTCTGACCAGATGTTTTGGAAATGTGTCCAATTATTTTTCAGATACAATAGCTGCTAATTTATCAAAAGTTTAATAGTTATCAACAGAGCAGACTCTTTAGTTGCAAAGTCGTAAGAAAATGTGAGAAATTAGAGATACAGAATATGTTACATTTGAATGCATAGGACTTTATTCAATACTAATTTTAGAAAATTTTGAAGCTACCCTGTTCCAAGTAATAAATATGATATGAATAGTTTAGACATGAATGAACTAATATATATATATATATATATATATATATATATATATATATAATTTATCATTAGCCAATGCCAAAATTATTCAGGGATCCACAGAGACTAGACCCGTGAAAAAGGGCAAGACATCTAATACAAAGACTCATTCTGCAATGACAGCAATTTAGTTACAGCTATTGAGGCTCATTTCAGCACCTAGCACTGGAAAAAGGGAGCATGTATTCCACAAACAAAAGGAAATTGTGTTTATGTTCTTTTATTAACATCCATTAAAAGTATTCTACTTTCGTTCTTTCACTTACCCCTAATTTATAGCTCGCTAGTAGCCCACAAATTGTCTTAAATATTTTTTAATTAGTACCTTTTCCCAGCATAAATATATGAAGGTAGTAATTTTGAAGTGAAGGATTCCATCTTTTTTTCCCATGTCCCAAAGTAGTAAATGCATTTATTTCTCTACAAGGATCAGTGGAATTACAGTGAGCTTGCACTCTGGGATATGAGAACAGATTGGGGTGCTGGGGGGGTTTACAGACTAGAATTTACAGATTTCTGAGAAATTTATTCAAGCTTTTTCCTTTGAAATTATTAAAAACAGTTATTGCCAAGAAAAAAAAAAATAGCCAGAATCCTGTGTTTATAATCAGTATGTATTTTTCTTAATTTGGTGGTCTGGTTGAACAAAAAGTTGGGGTTTTTTTACACAAAATAAAAGCACTTCAACAATAATGATTATAATTAATAATTGTCTAAAAAGGTAAAGCTGTCATTTAAAAATAAACTTCTTCAAGTAGTATTTTGTATTTGCTCTTTCTGACCATAATAGAAAGATAATAAATTTTTTTACTTCATCTTTTTTAGCTGCAATATTCAAAGGAAACATTTCTTATACAGCATGTTTTTGCAGTGTACAGTGCCTATCTGTGCATACAAAGCATCCCATATGGTTGAAGTAGGCTGGAGGGGTTGCTACTAACCATATTTTAAAAAGCAGATGTTACTAATCTTCTAAATATTATCCTCAAATGATGTCACTTGTGACTGACAATGGTTGGACTCATCAAACCTATCTAACATCCTTTTGCATGTAACATGTAAAGGAAGGCAAATTTTGCTTGGGAATTGTGCCTCTAAGAGAGCAGAATATTTTATTTTACTATTGAACTGTTGGGTAGAACATCACTTCTTCTGGGGAGTTGTATTGTAGGCAATAGGACATTCCAGAAAACTTCCAGGGCAGCCATTTAAGAGTCAGACTGCACTGTGACAAGCAGAGGTTTTTAGGCCAGAGAGCTTATCTGTGCCATGCAATACACAAAGGCAACTTTCCTTTACATGTACAAAAGGTTTTACAGGTCTGCACATAAATATAGTTGTTGCTTCTGTATACAAAGTCAATGTCAGTTCCATAGTTGTTTTTCAGTCAATTGCACTTGCAGTAGTGAGTAAAAAAAAGTGAAGGGTAGGACTGCACATATAAAGCATAAATGGCACAGAAGTGAAACATCTGCTAGTAGTAATCCAGAAATAAATTTAACATCAATGTATTAGGAAAAATTAATCTTTATGACAATAACAGAATGATTTTTCATTATTGCTATGAATCCCTCTTGCTCCAAAGCCCAGAGACTACTTGTCCCAGTACAAATGTGAATTATCTTTCCTGGATTTTAAGAAAGCAGAAAATACACAAATATTTCTATCAGGAACCGTTTAATATATTAGCAATTTATTGAACTGATGCATCTCAATCTTCATCCCTTCTGCCCATAATAGTATGTTTCTTCATTCTGCTCTAGAACAGATTTCTTTGCTAAATTCTCTGTGTTCACTTGCAAGGCCACTGTAGGATTTTCCATCCAATTTTTTGTTGTTGCCATCTAAATATTCTTCCTCATAGATATTGCATGTTTCTGACTCTGCCACTTCACATACACTCTTGTTTCAGATATTTTCATTGATAATAACCTGTATAATTTTTTCTTGATTATTAAGACTTTTTTAATCACTTTTGAGCATGTGGCCTTAAAATACTTATGTCCCCATTTTACAGGAAGTAACTGAAAGAACATCACTGCAAAACTCCTTCAATCTTTTATTTTGCATTTATTTTAAAGTTCTTCATGGAAAATTGCATTCGCTACCCGTTTAGTTACAAGCAGTGTATGGAATTCTAGTCCTCTGAACAGAGGAAGATATTCTTCAATCCTAACTCTACAGAGCCCATCTTTACCTAAAATGAGACCTAAAAGCCCAGCTTCATCAACTTTTGCATACCCATACAATCAGTACTTCTTTCTTAGTTTTACTTTTCATGTATCTCTCTTTTACAGTCAGTGATATGAACTCTTTCAAAGAAGAACTGAGCAAAGACATTTTACCCTCGTGCACATTTTCCTTGCATAAACCAGTTATCTATATATTGTTTGTCCCATTCTGAAAGTGAGGACTGACACTCTCTCTATATATATACACACATATACATATACACACACGTCTAATAAAGAGTAACTGTTACGTCTATCATTTTCAGCAAAGTCCAATGTAATTTGTAACAGTGTAATGCAATTCTCTGCACCACACTTGCCTTGTGAATTTATACTTTTGTCTTCCATAATATGTATGAAACATTTACACTTTGTTTAGTCTCTGCTTGTTGCCAGCATGGGCTTTAACCATTTCAAGCAGAAGATGCATAAAAGTTAGGGAAAACTTGAGTGATTGGCAGCAAGCACACACAGTTAAATGTCAGCGTTTTGGTATGTCATTTAATGGTCAGACACTTCAGTATATTGCCATCCAACAAACCTACAAGACATATTATCAAGGAATATATGCCAGCTCTTTTCCAGCAAACTGCTTGATGCCTGATGCCAAGTACTGGTGGGTGTATACCTTTTTATGTTGTCACTGCATTCAGCCTCCGGGGTGTTTCACGAAAGGATCACTGGATGTTAATGAATAACAAAATGTGTCATTTCCCTTTAGAATTTGTCTATCTATCATATACAGTGAAAAAGACATGTTTGTTTTCTTCTGTCTGTATTTACATGTGTGTCAAAACACGTACTGTTAAACCTGGCCACATGCTTAGAGAGTATGCTGTCTTGTTAGTCTTTTTTTCATTATTATTATTGCACATGATCATACGTCCCATTTCACATAAAGGAATAAAAACCACTTCAAAACAAATTAGAACATAAAGATCTGTGTCTTGCTTCTTGCAGTACCTTGCATTTTGCACTACACTTTCCTTAGAAAATGAATTTGTAAGAAAAGCACTTAACCCATTTGAATATGCTGCCATTGATATGTCACTAAAACATGCCAGAAAAGAAAAAATGTGAGAACCACTATTAGAGCTCAAACCCACAGCTGAGTCAATAGCATGATAAACCGATTTGTGAGTATCTTGTAAATTACATATTGGTGCTTGTCGTGATCATATTCTCTTAATGACATAACACCATTGCCCAATTTATTTGCTAAACTTGATTTCAGACCTGCAGGCAAGTTTCAAATAGTTTTGGGAGAAAACATTTTCACTTTGGACACAGGCCAAGGCAACTTCTTGAAGCCCAAACAATTCACAAGCCAGCATCAGGTCAGTGAAGTCTGACCACACAAAAATTATTGTGGGCCACTTTTTGAACTGCTAAGAAAGGGCTGTAGAAAGCCCATTTTTGAAAATAAGATTTGAAAGAAGTTGTTTATTATAAATTCTTCCTTCAACCCCTCTCACAGCTTTCCTGACTTGCAGATTTATGTTTCAAGCATTTGCCCACGGGTTTCTCTCAAATAGACCAAGTTTAAAGCATTAGGGTGTGATAAGCACCCTAAATATGTATCCCAGTGCCAATTCTAATACTGTTTTGCCTCTGTACAAGAAGATCAGCATAGCTCTTACATACTGGAAGAACAGTTGTGGGTATTACATTGTACTGCATGCACCTAATTTTATTAGACAATTGAGCAATTAGAAAACTGTATTTGTTATTTTCATTGCCAATTCAAAAAGCTATCTGTGGCACTAATATTTTCACAGATAACGTGTGCTGTTTCCCAGAGAAAGAGATGTGGGTTTGTGTGTATATACAGTTTTAATGAAAACTCAATTCACTGTGGGTCTTTAATTGTGTTTTTCAGCAAACTGATTTAAAGTTCCCTGGGGCACACATACTGTAGGAGTGTGACATATCACACCAGGTTAAGTCAAACTCAAAATGTTATGTGATATGACAGCATGTAAAACACATGATTAACGCATCCACTGGGAAACTTGGCTTTATGAAAAATGCTGCAACAAGGAAACTCAGGACACTCTATGATAAATTCTACTTTTAAAAAAATTAAAAGTACTCAAAATGTTAGCTTCTATTTGATATCCACACCCTTCTCCTTTGGCTGAAATGTCATTGTCAGAGAGCAACAAATATTTGCGGTCAGTGCAAATAGCATTTGTTGACAATTCAGAATATGATGACTGGGACAAAGAACCTACTAAAGAACCTACTAAGAGATCCATCAACACAGAACCTCACTTAGTGATTTTCTGAAATTGTGGCTAGATACTACATCTTCTTTTAATGAAGGATGTAAAGTTGTTATTATCAATACAGGCAGAACAGGTCTCTTTTCTTCTCTGTGGAAGAGTAACCATGTCATGTGTCTACATTTGCTGGACAGAGAACACAGAGTTAGAGAGAGAAATCATGAGAGAGTGCTATGAAGTCATGAAGTCTGTATGAGGTAGGCTTGAGATCCAGTTTAATCCTTCCTGCAACACTGCTGAAATATCTCCTAAAATTAACCATTGTTTTGATATGTCCACCTCAATTTTTCCTATACTTGATAATATGAAATTGTGATGCTATTTGACAATTTTAAGAACTGACCTTTTATTGGAGTCTTAGAGTTCTTCCTCTCCTCTCCCTATAAGCTTTGAGTTGAATGTTTAATTCCAGTTCTTGCCAAAATAGGCAGCTGGCATAGAACAGCGATATTGTTTGTGTACTTCTTAGAGAAAAGCTTAAAGGCCTCTCGAAGTTTATTAGACAGAAGAGAATCCACACTGCCACTCATCTTCAGGACTCACTAGGACTGGAAAGAAAATCTAAAACTCTTGACACTGTTTGCTTGGCTTTTTGCAAAGAGCCTGACAATACTCTAGCTGCCTACTTTACTACCTGACTATTTCCTGAAATCAAGTAGAAACTGGAAATTCAAAAAGTCTAGAAAATACTATGGGATCACAAACATGGGAGCCTGTGTACCATTACTAAGTGGCAGAGCTCAGCCAAGCTGTGCTCTGTGTGGACAGGTCATCTGCAACAAAGAGGAAGTGACAAATCATCCTGCTTAGTTTCGCTCACATGAGTTTCAGCTTGGAGTGGGAGTCTAGGATAGCTCCCAAACTGTCAGCTGGTGAAGAAGAGAGACATGGATGCTTACAGGAGAACAAGAGTCCAGCTTGTGCTACAGCCTCACTTCTGTGACTGTGCTCTCTGAACTCTGGTCCTGAAGATGATACAGAGGAATATTTGTTGAGCTACTAACCTACCTGGTCACAACTATGTCATAGCAGTAGGCCTAAACAGGCCCAAGTAGGCTTATACATGTCTGGCTTGCCCAGACATGCTCTTCTGCTCTCCCTACTTCTGTTATGGGGAGAAGCAACCATGGGAAAGAGGATGAAGAACCTGGAGCCATTGAGTCTTAGGACCCTGTCTTGCCCAGACTTTTTTGTGTCCTGTGGCAAACAAGATACACACATGCTTGGCTAGCACCTGCCTTGTGCAAGGCCTCTGTTTTTCCCAAATTTGGGTAAAGCAAGCCTATAGCTTCACCTACTATGGCCAAGCTCAGCTAATTGCCATTCTGAATGGCTAACCTGAGTCCAAAGGCTCATTATTGGCTGTATTGATGAAAAGAGATGAGTAGGTAACACAATGGACTCTGCTGTTGTATTCAATGCCTGCTGCTGCCTGCTGCTGCCTGCTGCCGCCACTGCACCCTGCCTCTGGACGTGATTCTGCCATTGCCTTCTGCAGAGTTATGCTAAACTATAATCTAGCTTTGCTGAACTGTCTGGAAACTGTCTGCCTTGAGTTTACCAGGAACAGGCTCTAAATGCCTCCATGCAATTGGCCTGCATAACCAAAGTGACATTGTGCTAAGTCTGCACATTGCAAGACAACCTGCCTACACCTGAAGCCCTGCAGAGGGACCTGGACAGGCTAGATAGGTGGGCAGAGGCCAACGGGATGACATTTAACAAGGCCAAGTGCAGGGTTCTGCACTTTGGCCACAACAACCCCAAGCAGCGCTACAGGCTGGGGACTGAGTGGCTGGAAAGCAGCCAGTAGGAAAGGGACCTGGGGGTACTGATAGATAGTAGGCTGAAGATGAGCCAGCAGTGTGCCCAGGTGGGCAGGAGAGCCAATGGCATCCTGGCCTGTATCAGGAACAGTGTGGCCAGTAGGACAAGGGAGGTTATTCTGTCCCTGTACTCAACACTGGTCAGGCCACACCTTGAGTACTGTGTCCAGTTCTGAGTTGATGACATGCTTGATATATTAAACAGTTATTAACAAATATACACATAGAACAATAAACATACTGTATTATTCCATTTCTTCATGTGAATAAAGGCATTCTGGAGGCCTGCACAGTTTTCTGCAGAGTGCCACAATGCCTAATACTCTTATGAAAACTGTGCATAAAAAAGTATACTTAGTGCTGAGCCTGTCCACAAAGTTTATACCACTCACAGACAAAGCTGCCTTTTCATTCTGCAGGCACAAGGTAAAGGTCTCAAATGCTTTTGTCACAGGCGGGGGTACTGAAGAGATCAAATCACTGTAAGAAAAAACCCAGCCAGAAGGAGGATTTGTGATGGTTGCACAGGAGCCTCTCTAGACTGCTACTCCGTGAAGCCACAGGAGCAGCAGGACGTTGCTCCCGCACGGGCTGGCCATGGACTCAGGTTCCTCGCCTTGAGCCAGAGAAGCAGGGTGTGCTGCAGAGGTCACACATGCTGTCTTTAGGAAGAGAAGAGAAAAGGTCTGCGAGGGAGGTGTGTATGTGCATGTCTGTGTGTTTGTCCTTTTAATGGCCTTCTAGGAAGGAGCCTCAGATTTTAGGAGATAGACACATTTTCATTGCTGCACTCTCCCGGCAAAGTCCTGTGGAACTAAACAGGGCTGAAGCCAGTTGGATTATTTTGAAATATAATATAACTCCACAGAAAGGATTTTTTAAAAAGGGTCCAACACCTACAGAGTGTGATAACAATGGTCATCTCCTTATTACATTTTAAACCAAACATATGCATTTTTAATAGAACAGTTCATCTCTGCTCTATATTCCTTTGGGTTTTCTTGGAGATGCTGTAGACAAGTTATTATTCTTTGCCCAGTTATATTGGATTTTTCTGTGAGGCAGCTGATGTGATTGAATAGTAATAGAAATGGACATCTCTATTAAAGTATAAGTAACTGTACAGTTGTACTGCAAAAGCAAATCAGTGCTCTTGCTGGCCTGACTCTTTCTTAAAACAAAATGGTTCAAATGAAATTCTGGCCAGGTCTTAGTGTACTTGGAGTATACCTGCTTTTTCCTAACTTTATGCTTTTGCTTGTTGCATAGTATGAGATCAGTGCTGAACATAAGCATAAAGGGAGAAGATCTACCATAGTTCGAAAAACTTCCTATCTGAAAGTACAGTTCATCAAAACATAAATTATATATTACATTAAAACATCAGTAAGAAATTTCATTTATTAGCATGTTCTAAGTGATTCTTGTGAAAAATTGCAAGATTCACATCTGCTATTACAGAGAAGCTTCTGCTAGCGTGGATATATCACGCCTTTATCTTCTGGTCTGCCAAGATCTTCAGTGTGAACATGAAGGGGAAAAGGCTTGCTACAGAATTTCAACAATTTATTACATGATAAAGGCTTCTTTTTTCCCATTAATTCCAGACTTCTTTCAAATAAAGACATAAAATTATGCCAAGTTATTGTGTGAATTTTGGTCTTGCCAGCTCTTAAGTGAGGCAAGAAACCATTTTAATGCATTTCTTTTGAGAGCAAGAAACAAACTTGTTCTGTAAACTTGCTCTCTTCCTTAGTCATCCGCTCAGTTTTCATGGCTTTTGGCTATTAGTTGTCACTTTAACAGCTGAACTGTGAGGCCAACAAGATTATTAAACATAGCTTTGAACACTGCTAGTGTGAAAAAATTGCATCAAAGATACAGTCTGTGGCCAAGAAGCATAAAATTAATTTACTTTATATATAAGACTGAGAGAAAATTTTGTAAGAGCAGTTTTCTGGCTAGAAAATATGTTTTATAAAGCTCTCAATGTTTAAGATGTTTTAGTGGAAGACTGTTTTTTTCATAAAAACCTTCAAGAAGGTACTGCTCTTGCTAATGCAAGAGAAAAGGCAGAAGACTCTAGACCAGGGAGTAAATTAAAATAAAATCTTAGTGTTTCTTATTAAAGCAATAAGTAGATCAATAGACATTTAAAAAGAACACCGATTGAATATATTAAAACAACATTCAAACAACTGAGAATTGTGAACACCAAAACCAAGCAACTCGGTAGGTGAAGTACCAGAAGACAGAGAAATTAACTGTTATCAGTAAAAGAGCAAATGATTTCAAAGTAAATAACTAGTCCTGTGCACATCTGAAAGACTGGAAATCCTACCGATTTGCACATCTGTATAAGCAAATAAAACATGGACATGGAAATTCAGATCTGCATTCAAACTTTGTGAAACTAATAAATAATAGATTCCATTAACTGAACCTGTGCTAAAGAAACAACAAACCTCGTTGTACATCCCTGAAACAAAGCTCCCCCTGCAAATTACTAAGCCTTGCCCTATTTACTGTCTGACTTTTCTTTACATGGGAGTTAATACACTCACCTCTCACCTTTATTTTTTTTTTTTCCAGCATTGAGGGATGTTCAGTTTGGATGTCAGGAAAAATGTCTTTACTGAAAGGGTGGCCAGGCATTGGAACAGGCTGCCCAGGGAGGTGGTGGAGTCGCCATCCGTGGAGGTGTTCAAAAACCATGTAGGTATGACACCTAGGAACATTGTTTAATGTCCATGGTGGTGTTAGGACAAAGGTGGAACTCAATGATCTTAGAGGCCTTTTCAAACTGAAAGAATTCTATGATTCTTTATATCGATGTCAAAAAAAGGAATGTAATAAAAAATGAAAAAAGAAAACTTTCCTATCTGTTTTCATTTTCCTTCCTGAAACACTTAGTTCAGCTCAACAACAGTAATAAATAGCTCACATTAGATGTGCAGAACTGAAACCTCTGAATATTTTTGTTTATTTTTTTTAATGCTGAAGCACCACAAGCTCTTTATTCTATCCATTTTTAATTTGCTTCCTTTTCACATAAAGATGTTGTCTGCTCAACCACACAAAAGATTTTTCCCAGCTATATGTTTCTTTTCTTTAGCTAGGACTTCCTCCAGTGAGATTTTTAGTGAGTGGTATTTCTTGCAAGACTTTTGAAAAGCCTGTCAGAATCAAGCTTTTTCTGTTGTAGGACAAGTCTCAGGAAGAACTGGCCTGGCTTTCACAAACATATCATGCAAGTGCTCTCTCGGTCCTTTCCCCACAGCTCTCAGATGAACCTTCTCACCAGCTCCTGTGTTCTCCTTCTATTGAGTCCTTCCTTTGTGCTCGAAACACAGTCTCTACAGAGCAGTCTGAATCACTGCTTTACAGCAGTTTGACAGAAAATCCTGAGGTTTTCTTTGGTACTTAAGTCTGGGACTGAAATTAGGATAATCCTGCCTTTGGTAAAGGACACCCAGATTAGCCTTACACCAGCCTTATTAGGAGATCCTGACCCTCCACCAGAAACATTAACCCTGTTTGTGGCAGGCAGCCATTAATTTGTATGGCATTTCATTGATGCTCATCCACAACAGATTCTGGCTCTCAAAAGTAGAAAGCCACAGTTACCCAGTCAATAAAAGTTTCAGTTGTAAGGTAACATCCAAAACCTATTGTCCTGTTCATGCAGAAGGAGAAATTCAATGTGTTCTAATTAGGCTCCAACTTCATTAAATTGTCTAGGAAAAGTGTGTCCATTTTACAAGGTAGGAAATATTTTTGTCTTGATTGTTCTTACTTTCCAACCGGGACCCAAACTGTTCCTGTGAGAGATGTGGTCTCCTTTGGCAAAAAGATGAAGACAGCTGATAAAAAAGGAACACTGTTTCCTTCAAGTAGCCAAATAGCGTTGGAAGTCTTGCTTCTCTTTAGACTCTCTGTAGTTCTTTTCCTATGTTCATTTCCAGTTCTGGTTTATTAATGAACCAAACCTGTGTAATGGGTATCTGCACTGAACTCTTGCTAAACTACAATAATTTGAATTTAACCTCTTGACCTATCCAGTAAGTCCTTCACCTGCTGTGGGAAAGGAGAAAAAAAAAGCTCTTAAATTAATCATGAATCTGGTTTGCTCCTGCTGGTGAGACAAAGCTCTTTGGCAGATATACTGCACAAGTACATTGCTTTCATCTGGCCTTTGAAGAACAGTGGGGACTTTAAAGCTGAATGGGCTTAAGAAACATTTAATGCTGAACTGTCATTCACTAAAGGAAGAAGCCAACCAACATATACTTGATTTTTAACTGCACTTGTTCTTGTTTAGAGAAACAAAAAATAGTTCAACTGGATCATCCACCAAGAAGAAATCTGAAGTCATGACCATTTGCAGTCTGGTAGCTCACAGTGTTTTGATCTCTTTTCTCATGAAATGAAAACATGTCCTGCTTAGGGTAACAGTCAAATAAAGGGTGGAAGGGTTTTAAACAGAACTACAAAATATTAGTATTTATTGCAGCAGATTTACAGCTAATTTTTGTAGTACTACTGACACATCCTATCATATTTGTAGGTTTCCAACTATTCTCTCACTAGAGTTTTGAATCATATTAGCGGGCTCACATGTATAGTGTTATTGAATTTGTTTGCTGATATTATGTGTGGAATTGTTGCAGTGTCATTATTTCCAGTAATATCTGCAGTTTTAAATCCTTAAAACATGCTCCTACTGTATTGTAACCAGAAATAAGATCTATACATTAATTTTAGTATTTCTTTCTACTACAAAGCTGTCAAGTTTTTCTAGTATTGATTAATTTTAATTGCCCCTAAGATCTCACTAAGTTATTAGGATGTTTATGTTGAAATACAGGGGGAGGAGGAGGAGGAATATTTTATCAATTTACAAAGAGTTTACAAGACTGGATATTCTGGAGTCCGGAAAACAGCTGAGGGCAAAATCCTGCTGTTATGCAATATGCTTGCTAAGGAGGAGGGGCGTGGAGAGGTCTTGGCAGGAAAACTAGACTACTTGTGCAAAACTGGGTAGAGCAAGACAGTTAAGGAGAGAAAATGTTCAGGGAAAGTACCCTGTGGTATCCTACATGGTAGTCTGTGCCTAGCAGACCACAACTGCTACTGGTCTCCTAGGTGCTAGGTGGAAGGATAGCAGGTCCTGGAGGAAGCAGAATTCTACTATTTATGATATGCATTATAACAGGAGATATTGTTTATCTGATTCCCACAAGAATCTTCTAACATTCACTCGTTTATATGTTTAATAATCTAATGACACTAAATATTTATGTTCTGGGGCAGCTGAGCTGAACTTTAACAAAAGGCTTTGGTCTGAGTTGTTTTTCTTTCCCAGCAAGTGTCAGAGTATGCACTACTATTCAGATCTAAAAGCATGCAATAGCATAGAATCTGGTAAAGAATACTACAGCCTGCAAAGTAAGAGAACTCACAGGGTAAACAATGTCTTCAGGAGAAGATAACACTTTACTCAGAAGTTAATTTTTTTTAATTACGAAATCACTTCAAATAGTTTCAAAATGTAATGGAAACAATATGGTGTGGCTCTTGATGTTGGCTTCTACAATTAGTCTGTTATTAATTAAACTCTTGAGTAATATAACAACTTGACTGTTGGAACCTCTCTTTGCATTTAAAATACATGCAGACTGAGGCTCCAATTATAAATAGACCATAACTCTAAAAGCTTAAAACTAAAAATTAAATTATTCACATACAAATGGTTAAATTTATGTTAGTCTCGAAAAAATATTTTTGTGCATATTTGTCTTGTTCCATGTACTATATCCAAGTATCCTTTTTCACCAGCAGTTTTTTGTTGTGGTGAACATGAAATCTTCTCTATTGACACAACTGAGGGGAGGCCTAATTGCTCTCTACAACTACCTGAAGGGAGGTTGGAGAGAAGAAAGGGCCAGCCCCTTCTGTTTGATGACAGGGCAGAGGTGGAGTCACCATCCTTGGAGGAAATCAAGCAGCATCTGAACTTGGTGCTTTGGAACATGATTTAGTGTTAACTCTTCAGTGCTGGGTCAAGAGTTGAACTGAATGATCTTAGAGGTCTCTTCCAACCATTCTGTGATTCTGTGAGCTCAAATGCTCCTGCTTTCATTGAATCAACAGTACTATTCCTGCAGTTCAAATAAGCTTTAGAGAAGGTTTATACTTTGATAAGAAATCTTTCTGTAACTCTCAAAAACCACATTGTTTTCTGTCATGAATTAGGAGTTGGTATGGGAATCACTGTTTCATCATCTACCTGCAATAAAATAAATTTATGAAGATGATTTGTCACACTTAGCCTTTGCTCATGGCCACACTTACTATCCACCATTAGTGGAAAGGTTCCCATAGTTTGAAGTCAGATTAAATACTTTACACTGTTGTTTCTTTGGTCAATGACCTGGAATCTCCTAGCTAAAAGTGACCAAAGGGACTGGGTATGTCTAGAAACAAGTGTTATTGGGTTATATACTTCTGACAGCCTTCTTTTAGAACATTTGTTAAACCAGCTATAGCTACATGCTGACTAGATCTATATGGAAAACGCTGACACAGAACATTTTGTTAGAAAGAATTATTTCAAGACAAGTGACCATTTTTTTCTCCCCCAAGGATATATGAATATTATTAGATTTCCTGTAAAAAAGAGAAAACATTTAAACAAACAAACAAATAAATAAATTATTTTTAGACTTTAGGGCAGATGCTACTTAGTACTGATTGAAACATTCTGCTTGATCTCAAATGTTACAAGTTACAAAAGCAATGAATCAATGAAAAGCAAGAGAACATTTTGATCAATGCCATACTATAATCCGTCAGCAGATTATGCATGGCTCTTTTTTTTTTAGCATTCATTGATATAATATAAAAAGACTACAGGAATATAAAATCAACTTTGAGACAAAATTCCTGCACTTCTCAAAATAAACATTTCTAAAATGCCTTTTTCCCCCCTTTTTTTGAAAAAAAAAAAACCTGTTATTTTTTCCATTTTTATTTTGGAAAGGTTGGATACTCTTCCATATTAACTTTGGATTGATTATATAGCATTTCAGAATGGACTATTTGCATTTTATTTCACCTGGTTTATATTTTTATTGTTAATATTGGTAATGGTGTGAAAGAGTTCATCTTTATAATCTGTTAAGAATATGCATAGTGTACTTCAATGCTTTATATCACATTACAGCTGAAAGAGAGATAGGACCATTACCTTAATTTCTTCCTTAAACATTTTAAAGGCCTTCTTGTAAACTACACCACTTAGAATCATAGAATCAACCAGGTTGTAAGAGACCTCCAAGATCATCCAGTTCAACAGAACTTTCAAAAATGTATACAGCAGTTCCATAAAACTGTAACAATTGTATGCAGCACTTTCCCATGTTTGCAGACAAATTTCAAACAGAGAATATAGGCTTTAAAGAGATTTTTCTCCATACATACATGAACTTGCCGTGTTACTCATTCTAAACATTTATAGTGTTTAAACATTTCAGAGTGTATAGACTGCAAATAAATTTTTGAAGTAGATTTAAAAATATTCATGATGATTAGGCCATAAATAGATGCATTACTAACATTCATTGGTCCCTGGGTCAATGACTCACCAGGGAAAAAAGTAGAGAAAGATGAAAGCTGATTTAAGAAAGTTACAGGGGGAGAAAAAAAAAAAGCGCAAACTTAATGAAGATATAGTGTAGTCAGAGATGTTACAAGGGTAAAAAAATCACCTAATTAAAGGATAATCTCTTTTACTTTTGTAGTATTGGAGCAATAAATGACTGCAGAGATTGAGTAATCAACAAAGCTAAAATGGGGTCTTTAAACAATCTTCAAACTTGTTTAGCATGCTTGTGACAAAGCAGGCAGGATTATTCCAAATTCTCTGGTGATGTAAATAGAACTCACACCATTGATGTCATTGCAGCCTCTATGTCAGCATGTATTTTAATCCATTTTTCTTCCTTCCCTTGTCAGAAATTATTTTGCAGTGCCATCATGTTGACTGCATCAAAATTGGTTATTCAATAGACTGGCTGAAGAGTGACTGAAGTATTGCAGTTACCAGGTACTGAACAAAATCACAGCCCCATCAAGTCCACAGAGAAATTCCACTTTCCTGGCATTAGATCTGCAGCACTGATTGGCCTATTTGTGAGGTATGAAGTTCATACCTAAGTGCTTGAAGACACCCTTCTAAATTAGTAATAGAGGCATGATATTCCAAGAGGGAGAAGTATTCACATATCCAATTATAATCCAAAATATCTATTACAGTTTGAAAAGCAGTCACATCTTTATTTTAAGAAACATCTTCAAGGAATTCAGTTTTTTTAAGTGCTGGTCTCTGCCTTCCTGGGTCAACTGGCTATTAGAGACTGGTAGCATTGTGGGAAATAATGATATTATACAGAAAATACCTTCCCTTCAGTGAAAAATCCTGCAGTTTTCCTTCTTTTCTTTCTTAATTGAGGTTGGCATATGCTAAAACATTAGCTATGCCTCCAACCAGCTCTCTGAATCTCTGGCAGCTTGAATCTGACTCCAGTTACCACGACAGAGAATTGCACATGGTTTGTTTTCCTTTCTTTTCCAACTAGGCTAAATTTCTCTTTACTCAACAAGAAATTAATTATGCTGAGAAGTGTCTTAATCCAAGTGTATTCCTACAGACTCTACTCTGAGTAAGTAGTGCTACAGGTTTGTCCTACAGATAATTAGAGTCTATTCTAATAACCTATCAGCACTCATCAGGCCACACCTTGAGTGCTGTGTCCAGTTCTGTGCTCCTCAATTCAAGAGAGATGTTGAGGTACTGGAAGGTGTCCAGAGAAGGACAACAAAGGTGGTGAGAGGCCTGGAGCACAGCCCTGTGAGGAGAGGCTGAGGGAGCTGGGGGTGTTTAGCCTGGAGAAGAGGAGGCTCAGGGAAAACCTCATTGCTGTCTACAACTACCTGAAGGGAGCTTGTAGCCAGGTGGGGGTTGGCCTCTTCTCCCAGGCAACCAGCAACAGAACAAGGGGACACAGTCTCAAGTTGTGCTGGGGAAATTATAGGCTGGATGTTAGGAGGAAGTTCTTGCCAGAGAGAGTGATTGGCATTGGAATGGGCTGCCTAGGGAGGTGGTGGAGTCACCATCCCTGGAGGTGTTCAAGAAAAGAGTGGATGAGGCACTTAATGCCATGGTCTAGTTGACTGGATAGGGCTGGGTGCTAGGTTGGACTGGATGATCTTGGAGGTCTCTTCCAACCTGGTTGATTCTATGATTCAATAAGTCTTCTACATGAAAACAAGAGTACATAGGGAGAGTTTAATTAAAAATCTAATTATTCTCTTATCACATGACTGTGTGCATACTAGTATTAGTTTTTTTTTAATATATATAGTTGTTGTTTTTTCTGTCATGAAACCTTGTTGTACAGTTGTGTCAATCACCACTACATTTTGCATCAGTTGAATAACTTCTGATAATACTGTGAATCAATACATTCCTATGGAGATAATGGGGAAGGCAATATCTTGGAGTGATGTAATAATAAGGGAGCATAATTATGGTCCATGGTTAAAATCACAATCAGGTTGCTTGATAAGCTCTTATTTAGTGTCCCTGTAATTTAGACAAACTCTAACTTTAGTTAAAGCATTGCCAGGGTTATTTGGAAGAGACTGTATTGAATCATGGAATCATACAATCAACCAGGTTGGAAGAGACCTCCATCATCCAGTCCAACCTAGCACCTAGCCCTAGCCAGTCTGTTCTTGAACAACTCCAGGGACCATGACTTCACCACTTCCCTGGGCAGCCCATTCCAATGGCAAATCACTCTTTCTGTGAAGAACTTCCTCCTAAGAGGAGAAATTGGAGATATGCAGTGTGAAGGAAGAAGGTTATGGCATGAAATCCCTTTTGAAGTTACTTTGTCATGCTGGAGTTTGGATTTACCAATTAATACTTGATACAACTTAGGACCTTTCACTAAAATTTCCTTGGGTTTTGAGAAAGTGTGAGGCAAACATAACTCTATTTTCCTTCCTTTAAATGAATGGAGAACTGGCCTGGTTTTTTTTAGACTTGAGATAGGAAACTGAGGCACAGCCAAACCTGAGGGAAAAATAAGTTAATCTAAATCATATGTTCTCATTGCTATTTAAGCCTCAATGTAGAAGTTCCTGTGTCTCAACACATGGTTTTTAAGCAAGTAAAGAATGGTATATCATGTTCACTAAACAATTTAATTAGAAGAATACCCTTAAGCATTTTAAAATACAGAAGCAAAAATTTTTTTTGAGAGGATACAAGTGCCAAAACAAACAAATAAAAGCAACTATACATTTGGCAGTGAATCAGTGAAGTACTTCCTGAAAAAATGTGATAATTCTTTTTTTTTTTGTGTGTAGTGTTATCTCTAAGTATCTGAAACAGTGAATGATCTTAGACATGCAAAAGCTAGGCATGGTGGGCTGTCTGTAGGAATACTATCAGATCTCAAAGTTGAAGGTAGTCCATACTAATGGCATTTATTTTGACTACCTTGTGTGAGCTTGTTCCGTTAAACATCTTTTGACCACAGACAAAGACTAAAGTCTCTGTTAATTACAGAAGGATGGATATGTTCAGCCATTGAACAAATGGCAAGAATGCAGTTTTCTTCAAAAATTGTGGATTTATGTTATTTGTAAAACCTGCATAGTGTATGACTGAGAAACCCAGAAGTGTAACTCACATTTTCATGGTACTGTGGACCAATGTCCAGTCAATTAAATGGTCCAGGGCATAATTGTAGCCCTGTTGAATTTTATGGCAATACTTCTACTGAGTTCAAAAGAGTTAAGAATTAAGTGTATTTGTGAATGTTAGCTCTTTCAAAATAGATATCTCTTTGGCACAGATTTTTTTTTATTTCTTTTTAAAAACTTTTTTTTTTTTTTTTAAGAGAAAGCACTGTTATTTTTGAGTGGCATTAGCAAACTTTCAGTAGTTTGAAAACTCTGGCTTTTATTGCATATTTTACTTAGAAACAGAAACTCCTGCAAACTTCTTCAACATGTCTTCTAATCCCTATGCTCCCTCCACTGGTTTCCCACAGAAATCTGTATTTCTCTGAAGGTCTCTATCCACAAAGCCTCTAATTATTATATTACAGTGAAATGCCAGTCTCCAGACTGCCTTTGCAACTTCGCTCCCCTGGTTGCTTGGGTTTCTCCAAGAGAATAATGTGCAGCTGTCATCTCTATAGAACAAGAAGCATCACACAAAACTAGTGCAAACTGGCCCAAAGTCTATCTTCCTGTATAAATGCAAGAAGCCTGACGTTAACCTTAGCTCTTGTAGAACAGACGCACAAGTATAAAACAATGCACTCAACTTCAGAAATGTCTCATCTGACAAAAAGAAGATAGGCAAAGCTGGCATATGTTAGAGCTCTTTAGCACACCACTGTAAACCACAGACATATGAAATGGAAGCTGGCACAGGAGAAAGTAGTGGAAGACAAGGTGGAAGAAGGTCAGTCAGAAGGATTGTCCTTTTTCTCCGAGGCAGGATGAGTAGAAAGCACAGAAAAGACAAACAAACATTTCTGCAATAGGCTAAACCCTAACCACAGTGAAGTCAAAATTTCCAACCCAGTATCCTTCCTGAAAATAAGTCTTCCTGGAGGCCCTTCCTCTTCCAAGGACATGCATGATGATCACTAATTAAACATATTCTGTCAACTATCAAAATGAGGTTTTAGTATACAACTCTGTACAGAAAAGATTCATCATTGCTGACATAAATCAGCTTTTCTCCATCAAACAATAGGCTCAGAGCATGGCCAAAAAGACCCACAACAAAATTAGCAATGAGAGTGTTGACCAGGGTAAGTATTCTGCTTTGTCTCAATGGAAACTGGCAATAGTGTGAGCTCCAGAGGCCACTGGTTCTAATCGAGCTTGTCTCAATAGTTTCCTCCTCCTTGTCAGCAGCTGGACAAAAGCAGAATTAATGCCTAAGACCATCTGTACTAGTTAAGTACTGGGAAGAGGAGTTTCCATGAAGCCATGAGATAGACCTTTGGGAGTAGGCAGGATACTATAATAGGCAGTATGCTGAAGGCAAGAGACAAAGACCTGGGGTCAAAAAAGGAGTTGTTTTTGTGGCTACAGGCATGAATGAAGTCATGTCTTAGCTGAGGATTTTCTGTGTAGCCATGCTCGTTTTGTCATCTCTGAGTGAAAAGAATTGATATATGCACAGTGTACTAATAATAGTTAAATTCTTCACACTTGGTCCATGCTTATAGGCCCAAATCCCATATAGATTTTGACATATGCTGAGGTTAGCACATAAAAATCATCTCATTCAATTCAAAGGTTTGTTTGGAAGTGCCTGGAGTTAAAAGCATATGTCTACAAGGACTCAGGATATTATGTTCTTAGGACAAGAGCTGTTCCTCACGCCATGTCTGTACAGCACCTAGCTCAAGGAGACAATTACTGTGGAATAATAGTTATGATGTACTAGAGCAGAAATTGCTCTGAGTTTGCCTTCCAGTAAGAAACTGACCCCATCTCCAGTTCCCAGCATTATCGTAAAACAATGGAATGAGATTATTGTTTCCTCTAATTTAAAAATTGGTGGCAGGGCCCAAACACCCCTACTCAAATTCAGCATGATAGGTATTGCATAGCAGAGAGTAATTTTTGTGTCTTCTCCAAAGACTTAATCATCACTGTTGGTGGCACAGGCACTAACCACTACCATCAGCTAAAATGTTTATTATGGATTGCTTCTTGAAATAAAACATAACTTTTATTGGAAGTTTAAAGATAAATAAAAACAGCTGGAGGGAAAATACTACTAAATACTCTGATTGGCCCCATGATGTTCCACTTAAAGAAAAAATTCCTCTTGCTTCATTTTGAGGACTCTTGTCTGTTGTGTTAAAGTTAGCTTTTCTTTCATGTGGAACAAGTGAAGCTGAAAAGGGAATTTACTTAGAACTGTGTATTGAAATTGCAGCTTACAGGAGCTTATGGTCAGTGCAGTTCCAAGAATCCTTCACTATTTCTGTAATAGATGGTCCTTCAACTTATGCTTCCTCTATTACTTTTATGTAGCTTTCTAATTAGATTTCTTTAAAACGTTTTAATTGTTTGCTTTCTGTGGACAGACAGAATGCCAAGCGTTCACAATACATTCATCTTTAAAAGTGACACTGCTCTGTTCTGGGGTCTGGGTTTAAATTATTAACAGAAGATAAGCTCATATACACAAATAAAGTCTGGCTGAGGCCAGTCATGGAATGAGAGTAGAAGAAAGAGCTCATGCTAGCACACCCCGTATTTTCTGCACCCTGCACTGGGCCCATGTTTCTGGCTGTAAAACCAGCTGCCTCGAATTGAAGAACCACCCAAAGAGCCCAGAAACAAAGAAACTTAAATGAAGTTATTTGGAGAGAACACACAGATAGGGAGAGTATTTACAGTCTACAGAGTTAGTAGCAAGCTCTTTTAAGGCATCGTTCGGCATAAGGCATTGTCGGTGACATGGACAGTGGCATTGAGTGCACCCTCAGCAAGTTTGCTGACAACACCAAGCTGTGTGGTGCAGCAGACATGCTGGAGGGAAGGGATGCCATTCAGAGAGACCTGGACAGGATGGAGAGGTAGGCACAAGCCAACCTCATGAGCTTCAATAAGACCAAGTGCAAGGTCCTGCATCTGGGTCGAGGTAATCCCAAGCACAAATCCAGGCTGGGCAGTGACTGGCTGGAGAGCAGCCCTGAGGAGAGTGACTCAGGGGGGAGGTGGTGGTGCTGGTGGATGAGAAGCTCAACATGAGCCAGCAGTGCGCACTTGCAGCCCAGAAAGCCAGCCGGAGCCTGGGCTGCATCAGAAGTGTGTCCAGCAGGTGGAGGGAGGTGATTCTCCCCCTCTACTCTGCTCTGCTGAGACCCTACCTAGAATATTGTCTCTTCCAACCCTGACTGATTCTGTGATTCAGGTGGAATAGTACTTGTTGAACTCTTTTGATTCTTCCAGGATGCTTTTAACTGTCACATCTAAACATTTCCACACAATACACTGAGTGCTATGAAAGGTTCAGTTTTCCAGTTTCTTGATGGTACCCTAAATATCAGACTTGCCTTTTATGCAGATGGCAAGCCCAAGAGACCTGCTTCCTTTGCGGCCAAAGTGCAGTCTGGAGTATGTGTGAGTCTGCAGGCTGGATCATGCTATGAAATATATTCAGATAAGTTGGTCCAAACTAGTGGTGAGTCAGCAGAGGATAGGGTGGTGAATATGCCAAAGTCACAGCTGACCAGAATCTGCTCTTCCAGGAAGAATTCCAACCACCTCTCAGCAAGGGCAACAATTATCTCATGGTGAAATCTATTAGAAGCCCAAAGGATAATGAAACCATGCATCACCTCACTTCCTATTCAAGTGTAAAGCCTCACTCTTTGAGCCTTGGAGAATGTTTAAATTTCAATAAACTCTCTGCAGCTCAGAGAAATTTCTAGCTTTAACTGGAAGGTTTTTATGATTCAGAACATTGCCTCTGTGTATGTCCTTAATAAAGAGAAAAATGAAACTGGTTTGGATTGCTAAAACCAGCAAGGATTTTTCATCTTTCTTTGGGATGGCTGTGTATTTGAGAGAACTCGGGTAGATTTCACATCCATGTGGTATATTTGCTACTTTATAAAGACCTGATTACTTTTGACAATAAGGGGTCAAGTTTCCTTCAGGCTGTCCAGAATTCCTACAGGAATAACTCCCCTGATGTTTGATGCCAGTGTCCTGGTGGCTGGAGGACAAAGAAAGCCTGGATCTGTGTGGTTTAAGTAGGGGTCCCAGGCGTGCTGTCTCTTTCACAGAGGAGCTATGACAGCTTATCACAGCTCATTGTTCTCTCTTCTCGTGCAGGCTGTACTCACGACTAACAAAGCTACTTACCATGCCAGGAGGATTTAGATATTTAGGTGGCAGCTGAGAAAAGGGTTAGCTGTCTGAAATGCAGCCTCCCACCACAGGCCTTGGATAGTTTACTGTGTAGTCAGCTATTTATATTAGTCTTCTTCTGGGAAGTCCAGCTACGTGACCATCCCAAGCAGGGTTTTTTAGGCAGAAAGAAGTAGAAAGAAGGTAGTAGAAAGCAGACAGACCTAATAAAAATTAAAAAATCACAGAAACACAGAATGTCAGGGACTGGAAGGGACCTCAAAAGATCATCTAGTCCAACCTCCCAAACAGAGAAGGATCACACAGGAACACATCCATGTGGCTTTTGAATACCTACAGAGAGGGAGACTCCACAATCCCCCCAGGCAACTTTGGTTTTGTGGTTCTTGTTAATTATTATTATTAATTATTATTGTTGTTATTATTATTGGATACGTAGAAGTCCTTCTCAGAGAGAGTGATTTGCCATTGAAATGGGTTGCCCAGGGAGGTGGTGAAGTCACCATCCCTGGAGGTGTTCAAGAAAAGAGTGGATGAGGCATTTATTGCCATGGTCTAGTTGACTGGATGGGGCTGGGTGCTAGGTTGGACTGGATGATGTTGGAGGTCTCTTCCAATCTGTTTGATTCTATGATTCTATGAGCTTATTTATAATTAAAATTATGTCTACATTTATGGTCAAATAATAAGTAAATAATTAATTTCCTGATGAATCCTTTCACCACTTCTGCTATGCAAATTTCACTTTGGAAGGAATTTTTAGTTACTGTTTAAGCATTTCTTACATGAACAATTAAATAAATTAATAAAAACCAAATAGAATCAAAACTGTAATAGAAAAAAAATCAAACTAAATACAAACATTTCAGAGTTGGGTTTTTTCTTGTTTTAGCTTACAGCTCCTCTCACTCTCCCAAATAGTGTCTTGGATATTTTCCCTGAAGATGCCATGTGCTCAACTTTGAGAAAACATACTCTTTTCTTATAAATTAAATACTTCTATTAAATTTCCTGTAAAGTCACTTCAAAAAGAAATCTTTCCAGTTTTAAGAATCTTCAGCAGCATTTCCCCAAAGCATTAATTTTTACAAATACTTTATTGGATCTTATAGCACAAGCCTCAACTCTGTCTATATGCATTTTTTATTTCTTATGCAATTCCTTGAAGCTTAGATTTTTAAAGGGTTTGCTATCTATGAATAATAGTAGCAATTTAAAATCTCTTCTTTCGGGATTAAATTTCATAGCCATTGAAATCATATGGGAAATACCAATGTATTTGGTGAGGAAACAGGGAGGGGGTTACTGTAAAGCTTGTAAGGAACTTGAGTGAAAACCTAGGCTTACCGCAATGAGTGCAGGTTTTGCCCTGACTTTCTAGATTGCAGGACTGAATTCTACCATAGAATAGATGAGCTTTGTGTTTAATTGTCTGATAAAACTGTCAGAACTAAAAGTGTTATTTAGAAGGTGTATTTGCAAACTTCTTCTCCTCCTCGTAGATGTGACATGATGGAGTGACTACACCCTTCTCAAAACACCAAAAGGTAGCTGGGGACAGAATATCTCCAGGGTTCTGCCACAGCAAAAAGGGGAAATATGAATATGGTAAGGTGGAGGGAAGGATAATGAAATGTCTCTGCCAAAATTGGAAGATATACTTTCTTTATGCATCGAAAACTACAGGAGTAAGCCTCCTGAAGGATGTTGGCTTCAATAGTCTTTAGTGAGAATTTAGCCTGGATTGAGTTCAATACTGGGCCTTGTTTCTAAAGGCAGAGAGCAGTGTAAACGTGTGTCTCCATTAGACACACTGCACACAAAGAGAGGGGTAAGAGTTATAACAGTACCATGGTCTCCTCCTCTCAGCTGTGTGATCAGAGAGGTCAAAGCCTCCCTGTTCACTGTGAACAATGCCTTGGAGCAGCAGTCAGGAATCTGTCACTCCAGAGCCACATGCTGCTTTTTGGAAGCAAAATCCTTCCAGCCTTTGGCATCAGAACACTTGGGAAAGAATCTGGGGGATGGGAGAGAAGTGGGGAGAGGAGATGATGGAGAAGAAAAAAAAGAAAGGAAAATAAATAAAAAGACATTAAGATAAAGGAAGAAGTGAAATCACCATTTTTGGCAAGTATTTATTACACCTAGGCTTTGGTACCATCTTCTACAGGATCTGTACAGTTCTTTAGAATAAAGCTAACAACAAAGTAGAACTGATCACAAAAAATATTTCATTCATCTGCCTGAAGTGCACATGTTTTCAATTCATTTGATAGCTGTGATTGATGCCACCAAAGAAACATGTTCAGAATACTGGCCTTAAAAAAAAAAAGTATACACTTGGTGGCAAAATGCATTTTCATAGTTGGTCCTTCAGTGAGAGTTGAGTAAATGGTGCATTTCATCATGGTGAATTCATTAAGATCACAGAGGCAGTCTCAGAACTTGGGGGAAGAGAATGGAGTTAAGAAATAACAGACTGGAGCAGCTTTAAGACACCTGGATTCCCTCCTGAGCCATTTGTCATGTTGTAATGGAGAGGTCCCAGTCAGGTACTGTTACAAAAACCCAGTTCTTGCCTTTAGTCAGAAAGACATTTGTAGCCTTATTCAATGGATTTATGTAGGTTGAAGGAGACCAGAACTGGCCCCTGAGAGACTGAACTGTGCATAGACTGCCTCACTAGTGGCAGTTAGCCAGTCGCAGTGCACAGAGAGAAGTGTTATTTACCATATTTGAATCCTGATTTGGTTTCTGGCACTTACTTCATCCAAAGTTTGGGGGGTGGTCGGGTGCTAAATTGTTGTTGCCAGCTGATTTCAAAGATTTTTTTTTTTAAAAAATGGCTAGACAGACATTAGGCAACAAAGGTCATTGACTTTCCACTGCCTTAAAGAAAGACGCATCTGCTTTGTTTGACTGCCAATAGATAAGGTGCGTATGAAATTCCCCTTGTAAATTAGAAAGATAAAAGTGATTCTTGTCTCCTTGGATTGATCCTTTTTCCACTCTTTTAATCATGTTGAAAGCATAAACTTATTTTGGAGTCGGTGGGGAACTGTGATACCCAGGGGAAAGCCCCGGGAAAAATTCCTATGCCTTCCTTCCTGGGCGAGAATCCAGGAAGCTCTCTTGTGTCTGCCTCTTGCATTTTGTCCACAGAGTATCCAACAGTGCAAAGGCAGGAAAGCAAAATGGCTTTTTTATGTCTGAAATGTAGGGATTGAATTTTGATCCTAGTCAGGAACCACTTTCTAACATCATTTCCTCTGTTAAGGCCATCCTCTGGCCCACATCCCAGTAAGATGTCAGGACACACTGGTCTTAAGATAGGTGAAAAGTTTCACTTGTACAAGTGTAAGAGCTGTAAAGAGAGAATACTAATCATAGATACCAAATGCTATCACTTATGGGAGCATTGCAAAGCACAATCTAAAGTGGAGAGGGATCCATATACAGCATATAAGGACAAATTTATCTGAAGATTGTCCTTAATTTGCCAACCCTTATTGGCACATTTGATTCTAGCTAAGATGACTGCAACTCCCAGTTAAAAAATGTTTTGCAATTGAAATGTGATAAAATAGCTTATTAATGCCAGAGAGAGTGGTCTGCCAATGTTATTTATTTCAAGTCTGAAGTTTCTAACAAAAGAAAGAAAGAGAGAAAGAAGAAGGAAGAAGTAGAGGGAGCTTTTTTGCTTTTTTCTTTCTTTTTTTTTTTTTTTCTTTTTTTTTTTTTTTTTTTTGTGTGTGTGTTTGCCTTCACGGCTTTGGAGTGCTCACTAATTCCATCTGTCCACAACAGAGCCATCGGAACGGCGAGAAAAAGCATTTCCATATGTGCAAATTAGCATCCAGCCTCTCTTAATCTGTGCAGTGCTCCTCTGAAGTAGATGGCACGGATGGCTGCCAAACCCACTAATGGCATTCAAATAAAGGACTTTATTGGCTTTAACTGCCACTTTTTCTTTCTTTCTTTCCTGTTTTTTTTTTTAGAGAATGCATTCTCCCTCTCACTTTGTTTTGGTCTGATATTGTTACTTTTTATTTTTACCATTAAAAAAAAGAAGAAGACCTGGTGCAGCTCTTTAATGGGACCCATTTTCTCCTGGAGATGCCTTTTTTTTTACTTTCTAATGAAATCTCACCATTAGTTATTGCACTATAATCAACACCTAAAGCATATCGTTCCTACTCTCAGCCAGCTTGTCGTTCCCAAGGAAGTTCTTCCTCTTTTCTCTCCTTTTCAACAGCAGAGACAAGGCTGAGATGAGACACATCTTGCTTGGGATCTTGCCCACACCGTGAGTTCATATAAAAAGGAATCTGTTTGGTTTCTTGCTTGCTTGCTTCTCAAATTGTTTTTCAAGCTTTGGCACATTTGCCAAAGCGAATGAGGACAACTAGAGGTACCAGCAGTATCCTATTCAGGATTACTGTCCTGAAGGGTGGCTCTGCACCCAGCAAGGGCTACTGTTTGGGGTGTGTTGTGAATTTTGAACCACTTGATTATTTTAATGGAAAACAAAGGAAATTACTTAAGCCTAAGGAAAATCTAACTCTTGTAGCAAAAGTTCACTCTCGTTATATTAAATCTATCTCTATTTTCACCCATCAATATCTGTCCTGCTTTTGGCAAGGGTTAGGTAGCCATACCTGAGGCCTTGTGATCTGAAATGTTGCTGAAAATACCATGGTTGCTAATCCTGACTTGACTAGTGTTGCCAGCAATAAAACCACAGTCTCTAGTGTGTAGCAGACTCCATATGTTAGCCCCCTAGTCTGCTAAGTCACCACGCCAGCCTAAATTTGAAACATTTCTAAAGTGTTATACAATGTTGTAATAATGTTTTTACAAAACAAAGGCTGAGTTACTGGAAGCCATATTCATCCAATCAGCATCTTATTGAAAGAGGAATCTTGATGGTAGCAGTGGTGACACAAGCTATAAAAAATAATTTAAAAAATTGCACTCTTTAAAAGGGAATCATTGACTTATTAGGGAGTGGAAGTTAGAACTGCTGCAGAAAAAGAAGGGAAGTTTGTTGAATGTTATCTCACTTTTCTGAGGAAGAGTGTGCCCAAAAACCTTCAAGTTGAGAACACAGTTGACTTAATTAGAAAACTCCCAATTGCTAAAATGCAGCTTATGAAAATAAGAAAACCTTCTACATAAGCAGAACTTTCTCAAAATATTATCACTGCTTTTTGTTGCAGATTTTTTCCCATGTGAGAAAAAAAAACAAACCAACAAGCAACAAGCAACCCAACCCCTCCACTCAAAAAAAAACCCCCAAACCACCAACAAGAAACCAAAACAAACATTACAGATTGATTCTGCACTTCAAACTTGGGTCTAGATCACAAAGAATGGCCTGAAAGGTAATCAGAGGAGATGTGTTTAACTTGGTTTTAGGTTTTCCACATGATTTCTAACCTACAAATATTTAAGTAAGTATTTACATTTGGTACCTGGAGAGTGTAGCTCTCTTTAGTGATTTTAGTAGGTACTTACGTGTGAAGATAGTGGAAAAACAACAGCTCATGGCTTATATGAATCCACATCTATCACATTGTTTTTTTAATTTATATATATCTTCGAAGCACAAAAAGCTTAGAATCTCAGTTCCAATCTTGAGATAGAAAGATCATCAGACTTAGTACCAAGGAGCTAATTATAGACTGCATATAATTTTTTTTATATATATAACCTATATTTCATACAATTTTTTTTATGAATAAAAGAAATGTAGACTAAAAGAATACAAATTATTTTACAAATAGAGGAGATGTTTACTATCCTTTGTCTTTTTTTCCTCCCTGTTTTGCTCAAAGAATGGCTGTTATATTCAACAGTTACAGTGCTCATTTGCAGAAATTAGTTTTCCAAAAGTTTTGTCAAACACCTCTAGAACATGTTAAGCAATACTTATTGTCCAGAATTATTTGCATTAGAAATTTGGGGTTTGTTACTGACTTGTATAAGAAAGTTAATTATTTAAAAGAGCACGGGGCACCATTTTTCTGGGCATTATATGCAGGTTGTCTAGAATGTAGTTCTTGATTAAAAGGAATTACAGTTTTAGCTGTCAAGTCAAACATTATGTAAGCTGTGTTCCAGTAATCAGGACAAAGAAACAATTCCTTGTGTTTTTAATGGTGATTTCACTACTAAGTAATCAGGCCTATGATGACAGTACTGAGGATCACAAGAAAAACATGCTTAAATACAGAGGGAAAAATTATTCAATTAACTTACTTGCTATGAATCACTCATTAATCTCTATTTGCATTTCTTACAGAAAAGAACCTTAGCTACCTGAACTGCATGTGGAAATAATAACCATTATTAAATAGTTAAAATAGTGCAATTATTAAATAATGCAACAATATCAATCATTACTCCTATTAATAATAAATTATAGTAAGTCTCTAGTGCACGGCCCCAAGCTGCAATGTTCAAACACAGACCTGAAACAACTGTTTGGAGTTGGGGTCCATACATATCAGTCAGAGTCAAGTTCAAAATGTATATTCTTTGGCATTTTGGACTTTGATTCCCCTCCAAACTTATTCTTACCCTGGTCCATAACTAGGTCTGAAATAGTGACGAGGAACTCTTCATGAAGCATGGAGACTCCAAATTCAGTGTGATGATGAGTAATTTAGGTGTTTGTTAGGATCCTCATTTTACAAGTAAGGAGATGAAAGCTGAGAGAACAAACAAGAAAGTCGGTGTCAGGAAGAGTAGTATGTTGTCTGAGTATTTTTTATAAAAGCAGTATCTAACCTGGTTATGACACCATAAAAGTGCTTTAAGATGAATAGAAAAAGAAGGCAACTGAAACTGCTTCAAAATATTTTTTAAAAGTCATCTCTTCTGTAAAATTTCTTTATTTATTTGAATTTGATCGCTAATTAGTTTTGTTTGTTGGTGTTGTATAAGTTGCTAAGGGTCAGGGCAAGAAGAAAGGAAGAGAGGAGAAGAGTAGTAAGTATAGGTAGTTTTACACAGCTAAACATAATTTCTCATGGTCCCTTTTCAGATTCACAAAAACATCCTCTCTTCTGACATATCACCCACAAAGACTGATGTACAGGCATTTTTCCACAGAGCACAATTCAGATGAAAAAAACCCCAACAATTTCAGATCTTCATCTGTGCAAAGGTAGAAAGACAAGACTCTTTTCCTGTTTGAAATGAAACTTAACTCTCGTAGCTTCTGCTTGTCTCTCAGATGAAGCTGGTATAAATTTTGTCAGCACTGGTGTCTCTGCAGCATGCACATCCAAACACATGCACATTAACCCACATAAATGCTCATGCATAGATGAACAATGGCAGCAAGAACAGAAAAAGAAAAAAAAAAAAAGAGTTTTAAAATATTGCAGCTCCCATTTTAAATCCAAGTCTCTTTGACTCCAGTGGAGCTGATGTAATTTACACCAGCTGAGAATCTGCTCTTGTATTTATTTTAGAAAAGATGCAATTTTGTCCTAACAAGCAGTTTGCAAGGCCTACTTGATTGATTTAGTTGACTCTGGCTTTATTACAGCTTAATGTGTTCACATCACTATTGTTAAAATTGTTTCAGCACTTCTATTATTACTGCCTAGTTTTTGGCATTTAGACGTTTATAATAATAATAACAGCATTTTGTACTTTTATAGTATCTTTCTTCTGAGCAACTTAAAGGACTTTGCAAACAATAATTACTCCTTACAATCCCTTGGTATAGCAGATTGTATTGTAGCATGTTTCACAAGTGGTTCAGATTCTGATCTCAGTTCAGATGGGTGCATATGCAAACTATCTATTCTACAAATGTGGCTTGAATTCCTTCTGAAAGGAAAACAAAAGCAGAAAGTCCCTTTATAAGAGCTGCTGCTACCCTAGAACAAAACTACCATCCTGATTCCCTCTCCCTGGTACTAATTTCTAAAACATTGGGTTTATGTCAGCACGTGTTCTCCTCTGTGTTCACTGTAGCAGCAAAGGCATGGGGAGGCTGGATTAAACAGAGGATGAGCCATTCCCTTCTATAAAGAAAATTTCTCCTGGCTCTATGAAATCACATTTTCTTATTTCTACTTAAACGTAATAAATAAATAAATAAATAGAAATATAAGGGGGCTGCTGAGCAATCTGGAGCAAGATGCTGGTTATTTTTAGCATAAATATGAGGGAGATTCTGAAGATAGTTCCTTTTACACTAGTGAACAATGTAGTCCTATATTTGGTGCTTGGAACTGAGGAATAGATAGCCAAACATGCTTCACTTAGAAATTCAACCACATGTGGAAATCAGATTGTTTTTAGGACTACATGAACTGCTTAGCACTCCGTTTATGAGAAAACATCTAATATTTCATCATACTGAAGAAAAAAAAATGCAAGTGCATGTAGAAAGGGCTGTTAAATTTTATTGGTTTGGGGTTCTTTTCATTCATTGATGTAAACCACACCAAAAAAATAAAGCAATAAAAACATTCAAAATATTGAAGCAAGCAAACAAACAAACAAGGCCTCTGAATTCAACTATCCAGAATGAGAACTGTGAATAATCTGATTTTTTTTACACAGTGCAAACAGTTAAAGAATATGTTCATTTCAGGCCAACTTGAAATTCTTGCTTTAAAATTACTGACACATCCTAAAGTATATAATTTTGGGAGTTTTGCTTTGTTTGTTTTAGTCTATTTAAATCTAACAAATGGCAAGTTACTTTTCTTTTTAATAAAAGAAAATATACATTCTAAGAAGAAAACACAATTTTACAAATGGCTCTAATGTGCTGGGAAGTACATTCTTTTTCAAAAATAAAGAAATAATCTAAAAGAAAAGCCTTCTGTTCTGACTAGAGTGTGATCTCATCACTTTCATCATTCTAAGAGATATAGTTCAAAATAAATTCCCTAATTTTTTACCCCTTGCAATAAAGTGTTTAAAGACAGGATAATGTTTTGAGCACAGATTTGAACAGTATGGCCCTAACTAAGCTTTGCTAATTTCTATAGATTATTCTGCTATTAAAACTGGTGTCAGACAAGACCCTAAAGTGCATCAACAATTTCAATGGCAAGGAAAAAAAAAATCAAATACCCTTATGCCCTTTTTGCAGCAATTTGACAGCAGACAATAATTCAATTAATTATCCTACCATCCTCATTGCCACTGGAAAGAAAACATCTTTGTTGGACTAGTAAAGAAACAAGTGCATTTTCATTGAGTAAAAACCACAGCTTCAAGGCTGAAACTAGTAGATGTTGTGGCCTCTATTTCAAAAGCTCCTGAAGCAGCCATCTAAACACACAAAGTAGTATGTTGGCTCCCAAAGAAGCAAGTGGACATTTTTCATTCCCTTACATGAAGTTGAATTTTCGCATCATCCTAGATAGAAGTGCAAGGGTGGTTCCACTGAATTTTGAATTTGAATTTCTAATTTGGATAATTAATACATTAATAAATATAGTTATCTAGATACTGTATATTACTAGGTTGTGCTCAGACCTGGGAGACTGAAGTAGCCAGCTGATCTGAATCCATGGGAAAGATTTACCTGAAATCTGGTGACATAAAACCTTGTGAGTAGTGTTGACTAGTTTTAAATATAATTGCTTCCCTGAATTTGGGAACACAAAAGAACACTTGAAGTAGGTATTAAAAAGAATATTTGGTAATTATAGATTTTTTTTAAGGTAAATTTAACAGAAAACAGAAAAAAAATAACAGGAGAGAGAGAGAAGAAAGAAATATCCATAAACAAACAAAAAATTGCAGCGCAGTTGTTTAGGATTGGTCTATTTCCTAGTCCAAATAGTGACTTGAGTGGTAATATTCCTATAATCTAGAGGAAAAGTAACATAACTCAGGCTTCAGATTGTTTGTATTTACACACCAAAGAATGGTTGCAGTGGATTCAATTCATAAGAAACATAGAGCAATCTTAACTCTATCACTTCTGACTGGAGTGCAAAACTCAAATCAATTACTCATAAACATTTGTGATAAGATTAATTTAATTTTTTTTCTTAAACAAAGAGGGTAAATTAAAAGTATCAGCTTATTCCTTCTTTCTCTGTAGTGACAAGATTAAAAATTAAATTTATACATATTTCATTTCTACATAATAAAGCCTTTTTGCAAAAAGAAAAAAAATACCACAGTTCATCTAATTAAATCAAAGAAAATTGCCTGCAGCGATGCTACAGTATTACAATTAGATGTCTGCCAAAACCAGCCGTTTGAATTCTTAAACACCACTCCAGTCTTAAATACAAAACATGGTTTTCATCATTTTGTGTGATATCACTGAAATGGAGCTTTTTTTTCATCACTGTTACGTCAGCCTGGAATGTCTTGCCAGATTCATCACATATTTTCTTCTCTTACCAAAATGTTGGATTAAGTAAACACAGAATAATTTTGCTTTGTTCTCTCTAAGTCTAAATATTAATTTTGTTATATAATGTTATGGAAATAAAAGAGTATATCTTTTAATACAATATCAGTATTAAAAACTCAAGTTTTGTGTAATTAGTATCTCACATAATGATTAAATTGTCTTCAACAAGTAGTTGAAGATGATTATTTACGAAACTGAAGCTCTCCATATAGCTATTTTTCACAGCCTGATTAGTAGATCTATTTTAGTATATACTTCAGAACATCCAGATCTCAAAGGCCTTCACCAGATGATTAGCTCACCTGTAGACTTCTTCTGTGACCTTAAGTCCCACTTTTCCCCATGTCTGTAAAATGGAAGAATAATGTTTCCTACCTGACAAGAGTGTTGTGAGGCTAAATCCGCAGAAGAGGATCAGACATTCAGATACTGGGATCTAACAAGGGATGGATAAAGAGACAGGCTGAAAACAGAGAAGACTGGATAAATAAGTTGCTATGCTACAGTAAAGGCAATTTGTTTAAACATCGTTTCATGGAAGCAGAGTTGAGTTACAAGTTTCTATTGACTGACAGATGCAAAAATGTACTCCAAAAGCCCTAAGTTAGATTTCAGAAAAACTATCAACCTTCTATTTAAGGAACACTCGTATTTGCAAAACTTTGTGGAATACAAACAGTAAAATAATGAACATGAGTCGTGATTAAGATTGCCTATGTTAAAACATTCTTATGCAACTGTATTTTACGTGTAACTGTGAAAACTACAGCAGTGTTCACCTTGTCATTTTCTTTCTGTCTTACTCCTTTCTTCCAAGGTCTTATGCTCCATAGAGCAAGTATGTCTGTAATCTCTGCTGAACTCTCCCAGGTCACATGCAGGCATATTCCCTTCAGATTCTTCCAGTTGACTCAACTGAGCCTGGGCTGAGGTAAAATTGTATTCAGCCCTCCAGGGAAAGTTCCCATTGACCATCTGATGATACCACTTCCACTGATTTGTATTAGAGTAAAAGGTTCATACTACACTTTCATGCTTGCCTGAACTAAGATCCGTGCCACGTACAGGCTCAGGATCATGAGAGTTTTTCAAACCACGTTGTACAAACATGTACGTTCCTGAAATCTTCATCTAGTTACTAGACAGATGTTCTGTGCTCTGTGCACTTACCTTCCACTATCCTACATATGATCAAAGCTGTTTAAGGTGAAAAAGATCTATAAGAAAAGGAAGTACAAAAATAACCTGGCAAATCGATTTTTAATTATTTTTTTTTTTTTTACTAGACTGGATGCCATAGGCAGGTGTCCAGTACTCTGGTCAAGTGATCAACTTCTTTCAAGTAATTCTGTCAGGTACAGTCCTCTTGCTTTATTTTGGCTCCCTGCTTCTACTGTCTTATACAGGATTACACACACCATGAATGCGTGGGGGATCTATGCTCAAGTTTAAAAGCAGACAGAACATGAAGACATTGGACACATTTTAATAGCATGTTTAAATGAGACTTGGATGTAGATACATGGCATGGCAGGATACCAAAGATGTTGCCTCAAGCTGGACACTTAAAGAATAATAATATCAACATTATTTAACTCTATTTTATGCATATTTTTTCATCCATACTTTATGTTCATGCACAATGAAATACATGAATTGTTGGACCACAAAAGTGAGTATGCTAGGATTAATTAGAATTCATTTATGCATAATTGGATAAAAGTCTTCAAATAGGCAAAGAACAATCCTGGGCCTTACTCAACCATGGGATTCCAGTTGCAAAAAAATGTTGGTAACACTAGGAAGAATGGGAGTTGTAGGATACTATCCACATTATAAGTGGACGCCTGCAATTTGTTGAGTAATCAATAGCATACTTTCAGAAATCCATTACTCTTGACATTACCATGAAAGCTTATCATTTAATTTCACCACTTACAGCTACTTAGCCTGTATACATGAGGTATAGTCCCGGAAGGATCCATCCGCTAGGTTTGCTTACAACACAGCTCACAGATCAAGCTCTGACTCAATCATGGCTGGAAGGCAATAAGGCCTCCTATTACAATCCCAAAGGACAAATGTTTGAAACCCAGGTTGAACTCCTTTCTCAGATTCCTTTCTGAGAGTCAGTTCCTGATTGCAGTATTTGTACATTTCTGTAGGGCCTCATGTTTCTTCATTCATGTGACAGTGAACCTTTGCAGTACAAGCTTTCAGCAGTATACCAATATCCAGGTAGGTCAGCTGAACATGTTCGAGTTTGACAGAAGGTCTATATCCCATTCACTGTGCTATTCCATCACATTCTCCCAATCATCACCACTCATAATTGAAAATTTTAACAGGTATTTCTATTGAACAGGCAAAAATTGGCAAAATAAATCATCAATATTTATTTATCTTGTCCCCATGTTGTCAGCTCCAAGACATTTGAAAATCAAACACTAACAAAGAAGGTAAAGAATGGTAAATTCTATTTCAGAAACAGAGAACAAAATCTATTCAATATACTTGTAGAGAACCATGCTGTCTTTTTTTCACTTACCTTTTGCTTGTATTGTTCTGATTTCGAGAGAAGAGTATATTATTATTCACATCTTCATTAATATTTATGTAAAAAAAAATGAAAGCAAAAAATTGTTTTTTTTAGCAAAATTTTTGTAGCTGGAATTTCACTGTTACACTGTGCTTGTACAAAACTACGTCCAGTTCTGAGCCCCTCAATTCAAGAGAGATGTTCAGATACTGGAACGTGTCCAGAGAAGGGCAACAAGGCTGGTGAAGGGCCTGGAACACAAAGCCTATGAGGAGAGGCTGAGGGAGCTGGGGTTGTTTAGCCAGGGGAAGAGGAGGCTCAGGGGTGACCTCATTGCTGTCTACAGCTACCTGAAGGGAGACTGTAGCCGGATGGGGGTTGGTCTCTTCTGCCAGGCAACCAGCAACAGAACAAGGGGACACAACCAGCAACAACAAGTTGTGCCGGGGGAAGTATAGGCTGGATGTTAGGAGGAAGTTCTTTCCAGAGAGAGTGATTTGCCATTGGAATGGGCTGCCCAGGGAGGTGGTGGAGTCACCATCCCTGGAGGTGTTCAAGAAAAGACTGGATGAGGCACTTAATGCCATGGTGTAGTTGACTGGCTAGGGCTGGGTGCTAGGTTGGACTGGATGATCTTGGAGGTCTCTTCCAACCTGCTTGATTCTATGATTCTATGACTGCAGAATTTGCATCACATTACAATTATCAAATTTTGTAGTAATTACTGAAATTCAGTAGGGGTTTTCTTAGAACTTACAATAGCATATAGGAAGTTCTTTAAAAGGAAAATATCTGTCAGTTAGTTGCTGGCAACAGCTGTGTCTTAGTAAGGACCAGAGAACATATTTTTGCAAATAAACCTTTTGTATTTGCAATGCATGACATCACTGAGTTCTGCTGTTACCTGGATTGTGGACAACTATAGTCCAAGAAATTTGCATCAAAAGCAAAATTTTGGTGACAGAATATTTGGCATAGGTACAGAAATCTCTTTTTTTTCCTGGGCCTCTAATGCAGGCTTTGATAGGATATACACTAGCAGTCTATTAGGTCTCTAACTGAAATTTTCTCAGCAGGTGTCATAGCGCATAATGATTTCCAGTGCTATGAAATTATCTGTTTTCCACCATTTGGATTAGTCTTAAAAGGATGCATACTCATACTGGTGTTGTCTATCCTCCTCATCAAAGATCACTTTATGAAGAGACTAGATCTTTTCTGATCAATCCTTGTCTTTTTCAGTGTTGCCTATCAAACTGCCAGAAATCTCTTGTACATGCTTATTCAAGGCAAAGTTTATTTCTTTGCCATGCCCAGCTTTCTCTGGGTAGTTGGAGAACTCACTGCAGAGTTGCCAGTGAGAAGTCTTCCCTTACCCTTTTGATGAAGGGTTGTTGAGAGCAGTATGAAACATGAACCAGACTGTAAGTTACAAAAACAGTGTTTAGGGTTAAGTATAACACTTGGGGAGACCAAACAATAACAGAAATAAAAGTGGGCCACGTTGTTATGTAATAAAGCTTAGCTTTTTTCATGAGTTAAGGATTACTATTTGCACATTAAAAATAGAGAAGACCATGGAGACCACTAAAGCTGGAATTAGAATGCGTAAAGCCCTGAATCCCAGATCTCGCCTTCAACCACTAAACCACATCTTCTATAGTTAGACCTTTAAGTCGTGGAGCTGCTCATTACTCACATTCTGAAGTACTTAAGCACCCTGCTGAATTAAGGCCCACCTCCCAGAGAACAAAGCCTGCAGTTCTTACTTAGACATTTATCTTTGCTAATGAAGTAACTGGAATCTGTCTGTGGGAAAATGCATGTTTTTTCTACATTGCAGAAGTAAAGCCAATAGACCCTTCAGAATTCATTTTCTTCTTTTGTAATGTGTCACTCTAGTTTCAGGCCAGAATAACTCCATTGCACTCAGAGTTAGTATATTGTTTACAAATGAGAGTAATGTGACAGAGAATCAGGTCCAAAGTCCCCAGTTAAATGGCCTCTACTACTCTCCTGCTGTTAGATTTTAAAGGCATGGACAACCTCACCAAGAACCTTCCCGTGTAGCTGTTTTCCACTTGATTATACTTGATTTGCAAGAAATAATATATTATCTTGTGTTGAATAGTTATCCACGAGCTGGACCCTGGTCATCAGATTCTGATATATATGAGGGTCTAGTCATGCTTACCTGGCTATAGTTTTTCATCTGGAGGGCATCTTCACTGTGCAAACTGGATGAACTGAATATTTTATGTTAGATGTCCAAGAAATATCCATCATTTGCTTTTAAAAAAATAAATAAAGAAAATGTATTGGCTTATGCAGACTGTCTTTCACATATCTGTCTACTCAAGAGCCATTTAAAAGTCTCTTTGTGTGTACTCAGATGGCTGGCTGGTCTATGCATAATGAAAGTATTTTGACAAGAGTAAAAGGTATTTGGTAAAAATGTGTGATTACTTGTGTGAGATTCAGTTACCTCCTATGTGTTCATGCTGCGTTTCTTGGGTTCTGTCCACAGTATGTATCAAACAGAGGAGGCCATAGTGGTTAAAAATAAAGTTTAACCTCTTCAGCATGCTTGTCAGTGCAATGGTAAGCAAGCTCAAACCTTATGTTATTCTAAGACCTCTTAGACTGGGCAAGAGACAGATTTCATTTAATATTGAATGGCTGCAGAGTGAAAAGAAATTTTTCCACTAAGACTACTTCCTCATCTATAGGATCCCTACACCAAATTGCTGTTGTATGCACCATGGTAAGCAGGTGACTTGTGTTACCAAATCCAGGAAGGTGGCCTGCCCTTACCTTTCCTTCCACTTGTGCAGATGCCGTTCCCCTATCAGACCACCATGTGTTGGGGGTGGGGTCCTGGAGGACAGTCTTAGTGCTATTTAGGATTTATTACTGTTTCTCTGGGCAAATTAAATCATAGGTAGACAAGATAGAAGTCTAAAAGTCTGGATGGTCTGCTGTCCCATTGTCTGCTGGATGATGAGCATACAGAAGTGTCACTGTTTCCTTCAATTCACCTAAAGGACAACAGCCTCACACATCCTGGCTCCAGCAAGTTTTCTCAAGCATCAGAGGAGGAAATTAGACCCAGGAAGAGGACATCTGAATTTGTCACCTGGATCACTAAATAAAAGGAATAACCATCCAAACTCTTGTAAGATTATAAACAGGATCTCACATCCTTTTCTAAACATACAATACATGGCAGATCTCCCTCAGTGCCACCCCCACCCACACAGACATACACACACTTGATCCATGAGCAGTTTCAAAAATGTAGGTGGTAGAAACCTTTGTCAGACCCACAAGCTATAACTGTAAGAGAGGAATGGGAGAAAAGCCATCCATTTTGGCTTCATGCTAAATTATCAGCTTCTTGGCTTTGTGCCAGTTCAGCCAGCTTATAATAATAACTGGCTCTGGGCCAAGGATTTTTAGCATGAGAGAGCAAGCACATTGCTTTCTCTTTCTTCAAAAATATTTGTTAATAATCTCTATATTACTTAGAATGTGTATAGATTAATTAAATAAAAATGTCTACTTTAAATTCTCTTCTAACTTATAACTGGAGGTGAGATTAAATTACTGGGAGTCCAGAACTATTATGATTTCCATCATGAGACATTGCACAGACTGTTTGTAGCTGCCTTTCTGGTTTGGGCCTTTGCTAACCAGAGACTTGAACAAAAACACTTACAGTTTGATCACGGACGGCATGAAAACAAGATAAAGAATTAAAATCTACAATGAAAGCATGCTGTTACATTGGACCCTGTCTTGAATCTTGACCTGTTATCCCTGAAGACATACCAGAGTATCTCTACATGATACAGTAAACTTTAAGAGGATTGACTTTATCTGAAAGACAGAGCTATGATGATGCTGACATGATATCTTCCCAGTTTTAGAATGAACCCAGTCAAACTGCATTCTTAATTGCAAGCACTGAAGAATAAGCAAAAATCCTTTAATTCAAATGTGTGTAAGAGATGTCAGGTCTCACTTAGTTAAATTCTATTTCCTCTAGTTTCTTTTCTGATTATACTATCATTATTAAAATCCTTAGACACTACTTGCTTTAACTGTATAAAAAGCCCCTCACATCTGAGGTGCAATCACAAGTAATAATGGTAACCATAAACAAAGCCAAACTAATATTGCATGCCTTTTGAATATAAGATACAGCAAAACCAGAAAGAACACATACTGAAGAGGTTTCCATTAAATTTCAGGAAGAGTTCCCAACGTCAATATAATGATGGATAATACTTCTAGATATTTTTCTTAATGTCTTATAACATTCATTTTTCAGGTTAGCTAATATTTTACCTTTCTTCTGCAGTGCAAATAATGTTCCTAGGAACTGTTCAGATCCAGAAGTCCTTAATTAGTGTTTGTTTGGGGTTTTGTAGTTATTTATTGTTTTGATAGTTACCTATTGTTCTGATTTGTATTGGATATTAAGTATATTACTGCCTTATGCTGACCTGCAGTAAACCTATCAGAAGGCATACCTCAAGAACAGGGTGAAAATCAATTCATGTCAAACATGTACTCAAATCCCTGTATGTTGGAGAAATTCTTGTTAGCAGAGCACACAAGAATTGATAAACATGAGCAACCTGCACTGAGAACGTCCTTGGAGCCCAGTTAGCCCAGGAAATCGAGCTGTAAACAACTGAGCACCCCACACACAGCTGCAGTGGGCAGAGACTAGATAACCAAGGGGGCTGGAGTGGGTGGTGATGGAGGCTGACCCTTAGAATGTTGTGATAAGCTAACCTATGCACGCATTACATGTAACTCTGGACCCTCTGACTGTAACCAATCTTGGTGGAGCACGCCTCTTGCTAGAAGTGCATACAAGTCACTGTATCATGGAAATAAAGTGGATTTGACCATCTAGCCATATTGGTGAACAAAGAGTCATTTTCCCATAGCGCTCCACCGACGTTTCACAACACCTGTATGTTGAATTGTGTTATCGTTGACCTTCTTTAAGCTTCTTTGCAGCCAAAAGCTGCCTAACTGGGCTACAAACCCTTCAATAACATGTTTCATCTTCAAATTTGCAGCGCCTCTTGTTTTCTTTCTTCTTTTACAGTATTTTTAGTTCTTCTACTTTGGGGATTGTCACTAAGGGGATGATGATATCACAGGAGACATTCAGCACTTCACAAGATTAGGTCTTTGATTCTTGCCAAAAAATTTGAGGGATTTGAAGACTCATAAAATGAAAATAAAACTTCCTTCTATGAAACTGGGCAAACACATAGCAAGCTGCCATAACATCTTCTTTCATGTAATGTCATTCTTCTTATTCATCATTTAAATTTTTTGGATCCTATCAGATTCCATGAATGTCAAGATCACTGAGGTAGAGAAAATTTTCTTCTTCAGTGCCTTGCAGAATCAGGTTCTAATTCCTGATTAGATTGTACAAACCAATGCACTATGATAATAACCACTGACAATAACAATAACAACAGACAGTGTAGGGCATGAGTTGTTTTCAGTTTCAGAATTGTTCACATCCCATTATTGGTCAAATTTCTTATTTTAACTAGAGAAAATGCATTCATTTCTAGTGGACAAGTTGCACAAAAGAATGCTTCAGGTTTAAGGACCAAAAAGCATATGATATTTAAGATACATCTCTTGACAAATTTCAGTCTGTGTAGTTTCTCTAGAAATCTCCTTATTTTAAACTTTTCAGTTAAAACTCCAACTGAAGGTTAGGTTTTGAGTCACAGCGGTTGTATACTAAAGAGTTTCACTCCCAGGTGAACCTCGATGCTTCACTCTGGTGAAAATCTTTGTTTTATAGGCTGCAGGACTGAGTGTGACTACTTTGTGCAAAAGAAACACTTTAGAAACTAGACTACAACTTTATAATGTAGTTAATTAAGAGTGGAAGAGAGAAGATGCTGTGTATTCTGTGGTAAAAAGGCACTCTCAAGGTATAAAGGTAAAGCCTTGGTGCCAGGCCCTCCAAAGCACAAAGTACAAAGGCTGCCTTGCAGCAGTGTGTGCTGACATGGCAAAGGCCTCATGCAAGGGAGCTTCAGAAAGCCTGAGATGCTCCTTGGGATGCCTGTGGGGACAGTGTTCATGTCCAGGCTTCCTGGCACAGCTCCCACTGCGGTGTACATTAAGAGAACCAGTTCTGAGAGGGAAGTGAGTGCACAGTGCTCTCCATGCAGAAACTGCGATTCCAGTGGTGGCTTGTGCTCATTATATAGTGTGAGATCACAAATAGAAGTTTTCACACTTGCCCATCTGCCACCAACTGACTCTAAAGAGCTGGTGAATCATACACTTAAAAGAGGGCGAATTTTTCCCCGCTGCCATTGGAATGTGTTTTGAAATTAAATATGCACAGTACAAAAGCTGCATAACAAGGTTGTGCTGATCACATCAGACACTGTGTATAATGCTACAGACATGAAGGTCAGGGGTCTAGGCCAAGACCATGGCCCTTAGTCACGACATCAATGAAAGCTGATTCTTCCTTCCCCTTGGTGTCCCTTTCCATATCTGGAGGCTATTGAAAGAAAGATTTCTTTGAGAGGAGCGAGGAGAATGGAAAAAAGGGAGGGAGAGAGGGTTAAATAACATAAATATGGTGAAAAAATATTATTTTTGTGCTTGCATATGGTACTTTTTTCTCTCTATCTATAGGCATACATTTTCCATTTGCAATTTGTAATTATTGCTTTGGCTTTACAACGTATTCATCAGTGACACTGTGATCCTTTTGTTCTGCTGCATATTAAAGTGGTTCAAAAGATAGATTCAAAAGGTCTCAGGTTCCCAAAAAGGAACATAATAGGGTAATGCATGGCAAGAACAGTTTCTGCTTTCTGCAAAACAGGAATAAATAAGGAAGATATACTTTGTTACAGTACTGTACTCTTTGTTAAAGCGTTAGATAGATTCTTATCCATTGCAAATACCTGTTCTTAACCTGATTTATGTCTTGAAATCACTTTTAAGGTTCCTTGTGCTTTGCAATGAGAACCAGGCAGGATTTATAAAACATTACAAGCACATTCTTTTAGCACAGAGCAATGTTAATATGATCATTTTGGCCATTCGAAAAAGAAAGGAAAAAAATAAAAGGGGAAAGGAATGTTTTTGTTTTTCATTCCCTCTCTAAAAGCAAGTTTGCTTTTGGTGTGACTAATCTACATGAAGTATAACTGTATCCATTACCCTTTGTAAGTTTGTGCAATATGCGACAGCTGTTTGACCCTGTCACTAAAGTCCCTCTTGCCATGGAAAAAAGACAGGAGTATGCTGCAGTGAAGATAAAACAGCCTTTATTCAGGCTGCTGGACAGAATCAGACTCCTGGGTTCTCTGGTTGCCAGAGAGACTATGTATCCTGAGTCTGTATGTCATAGCATCTTTCCAACGCCTAACCTGTATAGCCCAGTTGTGGAAGCAAGTGAGTATGCTACAACTGTCAAATCTCAGCTGCCCCAGGAATTATCTTTGCCTTGGGTATGCCACCTGATTCTCTGGAAATATGACTCCAGATCATCCAGGCTTAAGGTAAGATTCATCCATACCGCAGATGAGGCAGATATGAACATAGCTGTTATTGCATGGGCTCTGCAATGTAAAAGTCATTGTGCCTGTGTTGTGTTCATATGTAGCTACATCCATCAGCCTTGAGCAATGATGAGAGAATACTCAAGTGTGCATCCAAAATCAGTGTTCAGTAGCTGCATTTAGTCTGTTCTCACAAGCATATGATTAAGCAAGGCAGTGTCTGAATGACACCTCAGCTTGCCTTCACACTATGTCTAGAACTGGAGGCAGTACTGCTAACTATTGAAACTAATTTGCTTCATTAAGAAATATCAGCTGGTGTGCCTGTAGGGTCTATCCTGCTGGCAGGACTTTGTAACTTTGTGCAGGATGGGATTTAAAACATAGCAACCTATTCCCTGTTAGCTGGGCTGCCTGTAAGTGCCTCTGAATTGCACTGTGGAGACATGACTGTAGGACTGCTGACCCTCGGATTCTCACCCATAAACCAGATGCAAACAAGTTGTCCTAATTCCATTCCTTGTTAGCCTAATCAAACTAAAAGCAGTGACAGAATTTGATAAAGCAGACCACATTACTCATTATTTCTGGAAATAATTAATATTCTGTCAGTTGATAGTCCTTATCATGCAAAAACAAGTGATTCTTCCTATCCCTTCATTTTCCAGACCCTACAAATCTGGAAGGGAAAAACTCAAATAAAAGCCTCAAAAAGTATGCAAATGAGGATGAGGAAAAGATGGGCTCAGCCGTTAAATGTAGATGTGCTGGTTAAAACATTGCAGACTCTGAAATATTTAAGCACATGCCACATTTTAACAACATGGTTATCTTTGCCAACTTTATGAAGAGACTTTCTTTGGGGTGTCTGAAGATAAAGACCACATTTACCATGTGGCATTCATGTTCAGGACAGGGAAAAGCAAGAGAAAAACATGTTTGCTTAATTCCTTTCCTTTACGTCTCTTTGGAATATAGCTGTTATATAAAGTTAATGTTGGCTGAATACCATTGACATTATGGATAGAAAGTGGTACCTCAGTTGTGAGTAACTTGCTGTTATTCAGTTACATTGTGATTTTGTTTTCTTCTCTTGGAAATTTTCACACATCTCTGAACTGAGCATTGCTAATTTTTTTTTTAAGCATTGTTTCTAGTAGTCTCAATTGTATCTTTTTCTGCTGCTAGTACAGCTAACCAGGAGACAGATAACCTACCCAGTGTTCATTGAATCATAGAATCAACCTGGTTGGAAGAGACCTCCAAGATCATCCAGGCCAATCTATCACCCATCCCTGTCCAATCAACTAGACCATAGCATTAACTGCCTCATCCAGTCTTTTCTTCAGCACCTCCAGGGACAGTAACTCCACCACCTCCCTGGGCAGCCCATTCCAATGCCAATCACTCTCCCTGCCAACAACTTCCTCCTAACATCCAACCTAGACCTCCCCAGGCACAACTTGAGACTGTGTCCCCTTGTTCTGTTGCTGGTTGCCTGGCAGAAGAGACCAACCCCCACCTGGCTACAGCCTCCCTTCAGGTAGTTGTAGACAGCAATGAGGTCCCCCCTGAGCCTCCTCTTCTCCAGGCTGCACACACCCAGCTCCCTCAGCCTCTCCTCATAGGGTTTGTGTTCCAGGCTGTTCACCAGCTTTGTTGCCCTTCTCTGGACACATTCCAACACCTCAACATCTCTCTCGAACTGGGAGGCCCAGAGCTGTGAAAGATATAAAAGCTAACCAACAAAAACATTTTCCTAATTTCCACCACCACATTCTCCTCTGTTCCTCATACACTCAGTTTCTTTTACTTTGGTCAGCCTTGCTTATACCTACCTCGGAAACACTTGAGCAAGAAACACAGATTGGTACTAACCCTTTGCTATTATGGCAAAAGTAATATCTTGTATGCTTACACTCAGACAAATCACACATAGCCTAGAGAACATGTAATTAGGTGACTGCTATCATCCCAAACAAACTCTTTCCTTCTATCTCTTACAGATTAGCAGATTGTCATATATTTGTATTTTTCAAGGATGTAGTTGACAGAGAAGTTGGATATGCTGCCTTTGTAGTGATATTGCTCAAATTTCTTTTAGCTACAAGGCTCTGCCTTGCTCAAAGGTAGGAGCAGAATCATCTTTTTAATGGTGCTATTTTACCCAACCGTGACCTAGTTTTACTTCAGTTCTGCTCAGCTCTTGATTTCAATAGGGAATTGGGAAAGGCTCTTGCCACTCACTGATGTTCATCAGCATCTCACCTCAGTGACTTCTGCAGGAATTCACTTGGAGGTGGGAGGCACTGCCTTTCTGGTGTCCTGCTTTTGAAAAAAATAGCTCCTCCTCCAACCCCTGGAGAACACGCAGGCTTTGCTGCTCAAAACATATCTGTTAACTGACAGAGGTGAAGGTATGATACTTGAGCATAGCACGTGGCCCTTTGAGAACTTACTCTATGGTTTGCTTTGTGCGTATGCCAAGGTCTGCATTCATTCTGCTCATGCCCTCAAGCAAGCAGTATGGAGCCTAAAGAAATATAAAGCTGATAGGCAGGGTATTCTGAACAAAGCTTGCTGTTTTGCTCATGCAACTTCACCGTGTCCCAAAATATTGTCAGAATAAGTGCATCTCTGCACTTCATCTACCCTTTGTAAGTTTGATGGTGAGTGAATGTTCATTCTCTTTATTCACTGACAAACACTTCATCTGCTCTTTTCTGTGCTTGTGGTTAAGCCGTATCACTATGAGTCACACAACTTTTACCTGTGGCTACAACTTCCTTGAATGATTTGCTATCATCCACCTATGCAGTATATTTAGGGTTTTTGGAAGAATTTCGTGTTTGAAATAATTTTCCATACTGGTACACTGATAGATTTTAATTCAAGTAGATACATATGCTCAAATATTGAGCTATCTTTCTTGTAGGCCAAGTAGAAGCAGTTTCAAGAACAGATAGGTGTACTATATAGGTACTATAAAGGTCTTTTAACCTCTTTAAAAGTGTGCTCCTCTCAAAAGAATCATTTCATAATTAGTTTGTAAGGCATTTACGATCTTGTAAAAGGGTTGCCTCACATACATGAGAGGGAATCTTGTTTCTCAATATTCCAGTTTTGCTATGTAGGTTTTTCCAATTATGGAGAGAAATAAGGCCCATGATCATTTGAGATGAGCATTTTGGGGTCTCCACAAAGCCTTCAAAGGGAAGTCAGAGAAATAACAAACTGAGGGAGGAAATTCATGCCAATTTAACATTTTAACTGTTGGGGATATGCAAAATAATCTAATCCAGCAAAGTGGAATTCATGTGGTTCAGGGAAAAGAGCAAGAGGTGAAAGTAGGTCTCTCACTGTCAATGGGAAGAGCAGAGTTATGAAAGCAGAAGAAAACTCATAAATGCAACAGTGCAACGTGCAGAAGAAGACATGAAGCAGCAATAAAAGAGCTGCTCCTCTTTGGTCTTTTTTCAGTTTGAAGATGGTCATCCTAGTGTGTATAGGCTTTCAAAATAGTAAGCCCTAAAAAACTGTAAAACATGCTTAATATTATATATGCAGTTTAGAGAAACTGTTATGAATTTTTTTATTACTGGTATTTGGAGAGGTTAGTGATAGAAATGACAGTAGCATGAGTAATAAGTAAAAATATCTCATTCAAACCAATATGAATTACAGCTGAGTCAATAATGAGTGTAGGATTAGGCATACCAGACTTGATTTTCCTCTCACTTGCAACACCAAACTTTAAATTAATTCAACAGGCTACATGCCACTAGTAAAAATGGAAGCATCTACTTTTAGTTGACAAGATCTGTATTAAGGAAGGATTTCTTCTTTATATAGGGGTTCAAAAAATTAGGACCAAATCCCAACTTTTATCTCAAGCCATTAATCTCTATGCCATGTCACATTCATTCTAATTTGCATGCACAGTTCATTCAGATCCAGAGCACTCCAAGATAGGGTCTTTTCTTAAAATTTGCTGACAGCATTGCACTGCAAGGTACAGATGTGGAACATGTATGTTACTGTAGGACTGAACCAAAGATTTTGGAGGAGTAGAGCAATATGAGCTCATTGCTGTCTACAACTACCTGAAGGGAGGCTGTAGCCAGGTGGGGATTGGTCTCTTCTCCCAGACAACAAGCAACAGAACAAGGGAACACAGTCTCAAGTTGTGCCAGGGGAGGTCTAGGCTGGATGTTAGGAGGAAGTTCTTCATAGAGAGAGTGATTTGCCATTGGAATGGGCTGCCCAGGGAGGTGGTGGAGTCACCATCCCTGGAGGCATTCAAGAGAAGAGTGGATGAGGCACTTAGTGCCGTGGTCAGGTTGACTGGATAGGGTTGGGTGATAAGTTACACTGAATGATCTTGGAGGTCTCTTCCAACCTGCTTGATTTTATGAGTCTATGATTCTATCTGTGCATCACTTGGTTCAGTGCTTCTTGAATTAAGCTTTGGTTTCTCACCATCTTTTGGACCATTGACCTTTTATTTACTTTTGCTTTTGTTACTTCAAGTATCTTTCCATCTGTATATAATCTCTTTTGTAAAACAATTGCAAATTTTAAAGTTCACTGATTGCCTGGGTTTTTTAGAGTTAAAAAAATTACACTTGGTGTGTTGGTAAGATGAATTCTGATGACAAGTTTGCTTACCTCTCAAATACCTGTTTAGTTTGTTATGACATTTTAGGCATGATTTTAAGCAAATGCCTTCCTGGCCATTCTAGTGATTAGTCTCAGAGATAAACTCAGCAAAAGCCTCTACCTATGTTCATGAAAATAAAGGGAAAAGGAGGGTAATAGGTAGAATGCTAAGTCTGGGTCACCATTCAGTGCTTCCCTAAGCTGCACTCTTCCTGTGCGACCTTGGACCATAACTCACTTCTTGCTATTCTGTAAAATCAAAGCAGAAATATTTGATGTTACACCTAAGTACAGTGAGAGAGATAAACATCAAAGTCTGGGAGGTGCCCAAACGCTACAGAGATAGAGACAAGATAAGTACTGTTCATAGAAAAAACTCCATTCTATGACTGAAAACACAAAACATCAGGGCTTTTAATCACTAGAGTCCCAGTTTAAATAAAGAGTTATCTTATCCCATCGTGTAGTTCTCATGAATGTTTATTTCAAAATAGCCCTGTTGCAGAGACCATCTGGACTCGTTCAGTTGTACAGTACTACTCCGGGCACTAATTAATTTCTTAAGTCATGACAACGAGAGCCTGAATCTTAGAAAATCTGATCAATCTAAGACCTGAAGGATCAGGTCACCTTGACTGATATCAAGCTCAGCTAGGAGCTGGCTTGGTACCAAATTGCTACAGCTTAAGAAGTTACAAGGCACCAACAAGGCTCTGAGACCTCTGTTCATATATGTACTTTATCCATGGAAAAAATTAAAAGTAATAAGAACTACCTTAGCTGAATTTCAGTAAAAGTTAAGAACATGTACACACTGATGAATCTTAAGCATATAATATGGAAAGATCCCAATAATTAAGCAGGTACAGTTATGTGTCTACAAAGGCTTTTTAGTGCCACCCCAGAACAGCTGCTAACTAATAGTCAACATTTCTTTCTGTCTTCCTGCTGCTGAAAAAAAAATGTGTTCATTCTCCTTTAGCTATCTAACGCACCAGATCACTGATACCTCATATTAAGCTAGGATCAAGACTCAAGATTCCTCAAAGCCTTTGTATACAGTCTGAGAGCACTGTCTCAGGACAGAAACTCTGCTATATTTAATAGCCTCTTAGCTATGAAGATCGTGCTTCCACATGGAAGTCACAATAGAAAGAAGGGATGGCAGACAGTGAATATCTGCTGCAGTAGTGTTCTTTGCTTCCAATCCAGCCTTGTTTAGTAAGACATCAATTAGAAATAAAGATCAGCAGTAAATGTACATATAGACAGTGGAATAGAGTTAAGGAATACTAAAATAAATAACATAAATAATGATCATTTGAGCTAAAAAAGGTTGATCACAGCTGCATTATCTTAAAAGGAAAAAAAAGGAGGGGGGAAAATGGCAGGAAAAAAAGGAAAAACCAAGCAGTGTGACTTTCAAATGAGACAGGCATTAGCACATTGCTTCTCTGATGAACCATAGTAGAACAAATTTGATTGAGGACTGGTCAGTTTGTGCCTGATGCCTAATAAATAGCTTATTTTTTACCACAGTCCCTAGGACCCTGCTTTATCCTCAAACCTTGAGCCAAGAAAATTCACATGTTCCCTGCAGGCTGTTTGTCCTTCCTTCCTTCCTTCCTTCCTTCCTTCCTTCCTTCCTTCCTTCCTTCCTTCCTTCCTTCCTTCCTTCCTTCCTTCCTTCCTTCCTTCCTTCCTTCCTTCCTTCCTTCCTTCCTTCCTTCCTTCCTTCCTTCCTTCCTTCCTTCCTTCTTCTTATTTTTTTTTTAAACTCTTCTTTCCATCTCTCTCCCATCTCCATATCTCCATCGTGGCTCAGTTGACTCAGTTGACAAACCTATCAATCCCTAGTCAAGTACATTTATACACCACTTTGATGAAATAAAGCAAATGTGAAAGAAAGGAGAAGAACTCTACAGATCAGCACTAACACTACTACTTTCATTGTGTGTTCAGCAAAATTCTTTGCATGTATGTATCTTCTGACAATGTGATAAGATGTAGCTTTGATATGTCTTCTTCATTGTAAAATTGGGCCAATATCTAAAAGTGGCCCCTATTTTGTTCAAGAAATAACATCAGAAAGATAAGGCTGTTTCAGGAGCAAAGTTTCAAGATTCCCATGGCCTGCTGTTAACAGAAATTTTATTGTGAACCAGTAGTATTCAGGCAGTCAATTCTTATTTGTGTTTCTTGAAAGATTTCTTTTAAATGGTTATTAGTAGGGAAACAGATATCAGAAATATATTTAAAGTACCTCTGTAACTCTGTCTATAAATTAAGCAATTAAACATGTAAGATCTATGGTTAGACACCTACAGACTCAACTGAATAAACAACAGCCTAATAGGGTGAATTAAATCTACACAACAGTGGAACTCATACCAGCAAGTGAGATTGAAGATACCAACAGTATATTGTATTGCTTGACTGTGATAATGTTTTGAAAATTTAACCCACTACATGTTTATAGCTATTTATCCCTTCCCTTCCTCCTACTCACTCCCTAATTAATTCATTCCTCTGGAATGTGACTTAGCATGGAATATTGAATCTCTTCATTTCAGGGCATGCAGTGTTTACCTGTAGCCAGTATGCTACTGTATCTTAATGGGATCTTGAAGGAGGGTTGAAGGTTATTTAGTTTCCATGCTTAATTCATTCTTGAAGAGGTTTAGAGACTGACAGTATGCTAATGTTTGATAATCAGTGCTATCAGCTAAGGAGAGAATCAACGATCACCTAATACTTCTGTTCGTTTTAGAAAGAGATCCTGTGACTGTAAAGTCAAGGTCATGAATCAGCCCAAAGTGTGATCTACATAAGACAAACTACATCCTTTCAGTCATAAAACATGTTGTCTCCTGTCCATGCATGTTATCTTTCAATTTACTTTTTTATGTAGATTTACCTAGCTTTACGATCTCAGATCAGTATTCTGGCTTACAAGAAGGTTTTAAAGTCTTCCAGCCCTTTTTGAGGTGTCACCATTTTCATCTGAAACTGAAAACACTGCTGTCTGAAGCTGCGGCTAGAAGGTGGCACATACTAAGCAGAGAGGGGGGAAATCCCTGTCTGTATGATACAAAGGACAGAAATCTTGTTCAGGAAAGAGTGCTAATGAAAATCAATGTACTAGAACTATTATTTGCATAGCTTTATATTGTTTATATTACTTTTTGTATATAACAGATTTTTCTTCCTATTATACTATCATTATGCCTATAATGTTTTCATACTTGAACTGTGTCTTTTCAGAGCCAAAAAACAGTCTCTATCCTAAAATGCTTACAACTGTGAACACAGCACTGGATATCTAGATCATTCAATAAAATATATAACACAGAGGAAAAGATTTCAAAACACGCCTGCAGTGGACTGCATTATTAGTATCCCTTTAAAGAAAGCAAACTGAGAGACAAGTGATCATAAAACTGATATTTTCACAGGTTTCCATTAATCTGGGGTCTGGAATTATGCCATCTTTTTATATCTGACCAATTACTTTCTCAGTGCTCTTGCTTCTGTGTCACTTCAGCTATCAGCCCATGTTTCTGCTGCTTAATGTCTCAAAATTACACTCAAGAAAGAAATGATGATGTGTGTATGTATGCCCAGTTCACTACTTCTCCCCTTCAGTTTAACTGGGCTGGGAAATTCTTTGGCCTCTGGAAATCAGTGTCTTTGTTTTCTAGGTTTGACAATGGGGAAGAAAGACATTTCGCTTTTATATGAGATTTCAACATTTGGCTTAGAAGTATTTTCTGACTTTCACAAGCCTATGCAAAAGACAAGTATCTTGACATGCACCTTATGCATTAATCACAAGAACATCCTTAATTAGAGTCAAATTCTGACACTGAGTCAGATCATGTGTGGAATAAAGTGGTCCACAGTAGTGAGAGTTACAGTGGCAAAATCTGGTCCTTGATAAACGAAAGGCAATGCTGAGAACCTCTTTAGGGCTTTGATGAGAATATACAGTAATTCTCTTGTCTGAAAGTCTGAAGCTTTCCTGCCTTCCCTTATGAAAGTAAAGGATTTCTAAATATATTCTCTTGATATTATTTATTGAAAAAAATACGGTTTTTTTAATTTTTGAATAATAAAAAATAAGTGTTCACATTTCTGATAATCACTAATTGAGATTTTCAAAGCTGCTGAAGTACTGAAGGAGTGGAATCAAAAATATAATCTTCCATTCATTCACTCACATAGCAATCAGCATTTCTGCATTTCTCACAACAGTTCCTCTTCCTACCCATAGGTTTGAATTATGTTGCTTTCTGTATTATAGCATCATGCCTTTCTCTAAGAGATGACATCTTCATTGCGTTTTGTGTGTTTATTCATTTCCCAAAATACCACTCATCATATTTCTTTTTACTACAGGAACACATTTCTGATAATAGAGTTAATTCTTTTGTCAACAAAAGATTTACTAGTGCATCTCAAATACTGCTAAGATGCTACAGAATTTCTATAAGGCGTAATGGAAGGTCATTTGTATTCTGTGTTTTTAACCTTTTAGACCAAGTACATTCATTCAGAGTGAAAATAAAGTAAATATTTTTAAGACAAGGAAATATTGTCATTTATCATTGATAGGTTTTAAAATTCCACATTTCAGTTTGTCCAGATCTACAGATAATATTATACATCCCCTCTGCTGAAGCAGTCACTTGCAGATAGCTCAGAAGAACATCACTCCATATCTGAAGCTGACAGTTCATCCATTTTAAGATTGTATGTCATCAATGAACCTTCTGATCACTTATAAAAAGTAGTGCTCTAGCCTTAGTAATTGCATAAGCTCTTAACGGGTCTTCTGGCTACAAGATATTACAAGTAGTAAAAGTTTCCAAGACTACACACAAAAAAAAGAGATCAGTGGAGATACTGCAGTGATTGTTCATACACTGGGAAGAAATTCTTCCTCTGGGGAGGAAAGAAGGCATAAGGGGCCAAAATTGTAATGAAGACATGGAGTTATAACAAGAATAAATTTAGATCCATGAGTTTAGATGAGCAGCCTGGACAAAATGGTACGTGACAGCTCTTCGGAGACAGGTTTTCCTCTGAGTCTGTACTGCCACTTTAGCACTACATGTTTTTCTTAGCCCTAATCATATGCAGTGCAAGAAAGAAAAGAAACTCAGATGCTTCTAAATGCTGAAAAAGACAGTAGCTTTAGAGATTCAGATGAATGGGTAAATGGTTGGATGGACAGAGTAGAACCGCACCAAATAAACTCACAATGTGGGCTGGCCAATTTTCTGATCATTTTCTCAATGGGTTAAAGAGAAGTCTGTGGTCCTAACACCTGGAAAAAATCAGGCACAATATCATGATGTTCTGAAGTTGGCCAGATCTCTCATCCAAGACCATCAATATTCTTCTCTCCAAAATGAAAAACAAAAAACACTTTACCATTTTCCTCTTGTGTCACAACACCAGATTAACCACAGTCATTAAATATGAGAACTTTATTGTAACAATGAGCACGTCATCAGAGACTTCTGGGTTCTGCAAACAACTTTCTACTAGTATTTTTACTATTAATTTAATTTGTATGCAACAAAAGTTTCATCTCTGGATATTCTTTCAATAATCAAAAGACATTAATAAAGGCATTTTTTTTTCAGATTTTCAAGCACGTAGTTTGGTTTTTCATCTACAAGTGTTTGCATATGAAGCAAACTTCCAGATAGAAATTTAGATGTTTGCCTTCTAAATGATGGTTCAAATAATGTGATATAGAAACAACTACTTTGACTAACCCCTGCAATTTACTTTTGAGCACAAAACTTTTGCTATAACTTTAATACATGCAAATTACATGAACATGGAGCACAGACTTGACTCCTTTGAAAAAATCCCCCCTAAACTGCTAGATGACCTCTATCGTGTATTTGGATAAAGAAGCAAAATTAGTGGATGAAGAGAAAGTGGCAGATGTAATGTATTTGAATTTTTGAAAAACATTTGATTAAATGCCTAAGAAAACCTTACTTGAAAACTTAATTGGAGTTGTTATGGAAAAGAACAGTGAACGTGTCCAGAGAAGGGCAATGAAGCTGGTGAGAGGCCTGGAACACAAGTCCTAGGAGGAGAGGCTGAGGGAGCTGAGGTTGTTTAGCATGGAGAAGAGGAGGCTCACGGCAAACCTCATTGCTGTCTACAACTACCTGAAGGGAGGTTGTAGCCAGGTGGGGTTCAATCTATTCTCCCAAGCAATCAGCAACAGAACAAGGGGACACAGTCTCAAGTTGTGCTGAGGGAGGTATAGGCTGGATGTTAGGAGGAAGTTCTTCCCAGAGAGAGTGATTGGCATTGGAATGTCCAGGGAGGTGGTGGAGTCACCGTCCCTGCAGGTGTTCAAGAAAAGACTGGATGAGGCACTTAGTGCCATGGTCTAGTTGATTGGCTAGGCCTGGGTGTTAGGTTGGACTGGATGATCTTGGAGGTCTCTTTCAACCTGGTTGATTCTATGATTCTATGTGGATTGAAAACAATCATTAATGGATAAATAGGTAAACAAGTCTGCAAAGAAAGGGTAGTGATAAATCATACTGTAATGATTGAGGAATGGTGTCTACTGTGGCACCAAAGAGATCAGCCTTTCGTCTTACATAATGCCTTTATTAATGACCTCAAATAAATAGAGAGTAAGTAACATATTGACAGAATTAGTGAATGCTATAAAAGTGCAGGAGACGTAAAGTAGAAGTATGAAGATAGATAGCAAACAAAATATACAGCACTATGGCAGGATAAAAGAAATACATCAGGGAAATAATCTGTGGGATAGAAGACCTTCTGAAATATGATCCAGAAGGAAGATCTCAAAGTAGTAGTTGACAACTAGAAATTAATATGCAAAAGAGGACCAAGTCAAGTGTGGGACAAAGATGCAGAAAAATAATTTCACAGGATATCATATAATGAGGTCATAGTAATTTCTAACATAAATCTTGTCTGTCATAGAAATGCAATTACTGATTTCTGGACAATTGACAGGTGAGTGTAGTGTTGGAGTAATAAGCAAATAAATGATCAGAAGGAAGCTACATGGGAAATGTAATGGGAAAGGGGATATGTAAATTACAAATCTGCATAGAGTTGATGAACACAAGGCACATTTTAAAAAGTATATATTAAACTGAAAATAACAGAATGAGATTGAAAATAGGATGTAAGTTGAACAAGAAAGGACAATATTATTTATGTTAAGTGTGAGTAGCAGAATTGTTGTCATAGGGAGTGATGAAGCAAACATGCCTGTTGGCTCCGACAGTAAAAGTTCTGATTGTGTTTGACTTCCTTTGACGTGGCAGAAGATGTCTTCCAACCTGACGTATGTCCAATAGTTCAGTTACACTCCATGTGTCTGATGCACCTGAATTTTACCACCAGTAGGGTTGAAACTTTCATGGTTGGTAAGCTGCATTGATTTGCAATATATTCATTCAAGGGCCCTGTCTTCTGTAAGGGTTTGCTTAGTGATAGGAAAGCTGAGAGGAAAAACCAAAAAGGAAGGTCTGGAAACTCTGGGTATCTTCTAGGGAGATCAAGTAGCTCAAACGCCCAGGGTAGGGCTTGGAACTATGATTTATGTCTCCCTGTGCCAGATTTGATAAATTTGGTGCAACACTACATTGCAAAGGGTGTCTGGGAAATTCTCTGACTATCATGTGAGGTGTCAACATGTATGTAGAGGTGTTATGTAAAGTCTAGTACAACTATGTTAATCAGACGTATCGAGTGACAAGCTGCTCACAAAGTCTTGGAACCCGAAAGCATTGCACATGGGGATGCACCTGGATTAAGGGCGCAGTCTCTACATCGGGTCAGAGAAGGCAGAAATTGCTCCCCTCCAGCAGGTGCTTCACTAGCTGAATTGCTGCCCAGGAAGCACTGGCTGGAGCTTTTTGCAATCAGCTGTGGGGCATTGGTAAGGGTGACAAGCTAGAGGCAGCACGAACATATCACTGTGGCAAGTGCTTCGAGAGGTATGGCACATGAGAAAACCATGTGTAGGACAAGCTGAACCTTCTGGGAAATATAAAAAGCAGAGACACAATGTGGTGTCATATGTATGACATCAGCATTTCTGAGGAGGGAATCACCTTTTTTTCCCCCCATGTTTCAGTAGAAAGGGCCACACATCTGTGTCTTCAAGGCACTCCTGCTGCAGCCATATAATCCTCGGAGACTCTAAGGGCAAAAGAAAATTGGTATTATGACAGGTTTCCACAAAAGTGGTAGCAATGGTAATGTTTAGCAAAGCTCAGTTTTGTGCAGACACTGTGTGGCATTTAGCCGTGTTATGTACAACTTGGCAGAGGATACTGTAGAGGCAGCAAGACATTTCCTTTATGCTTCTGCCTGGGATCATGTCTTTAGCTGTATTTCTCCACTGTTCTGATGTGTAGGGTTTTGAGATCACTGTATATAAACCAGATCAGGACACATCTGGTACCACCTCAGAAAGACAAGAGTCTACCAGAAAATCAACATTAAAAGCATCCATAAATTGTGCAAGAACTACATGAGCAAGATATGATATTTCTAGAGTTCTTCTTTCTTACCAGAGTCCTAGAGCATTTTATTCCCTCATCCGACACTGAAATGCATCCACCTCTGGGGTGGAAGCCAGCAGCCATTCAGCATCAGGGACAGTGCCATATTTAAACAAGATAAATGCACAGAAGAAAGACCATCTGTTAGCATGCCAGTCAATTTGTAGATACAAGTAGATCCATAGCAAGTTGTGACAAACTCGTGTGCCAAAGCCCCCTCCAATATTGCTAGCAGAGTACAGGCAAGCATAAGGAAGCCATTTATGTACACTGTAGTGGTGCTGTCAGCCTGCCTAGGAGGACTCTTCACTCTGTCATATAACCATTCCTCTCTGGGACAAGGGACTCAGCAGATCTGATGTTATCAGTCAATGTCTCCCCTATATAAGGGCATGAAGGTAGGCATGACAACTTTTTTGCTCAGCTCTAGTCAGTGGCTTTTGCCAAAGTCTTGAGCCAAAGCTCTGGAGGAGGAGTGCCTAGAAAAGCTTGGCTCTAAAACGGAGCTGGGGGATCTCTAAGTGCCAAGTTGTAGAAGCCTCATGAAGTATTTGTGGCCAAAACTGTGGAAAAGGAAATTTGCTCTGAATAGAGCCCTTATAGATCAAACAACCAGAGTAGACTAAACATCTTTGACAATGAGTCTAAGGTTTCATGGCAAGGCAGTTTTACTCAGTAATTCGTTCAGATCTAAATGCTTCTAGTTCTCTAAGTTCATTTCTCACTAAACTATTTTCTCAGGACAGTTCATCTGAGAATAGTAAGGCATCCAATCCTCAACTACATCAGGACCCTTGCAATACAAGTGCATGCATGACAATATCTTTTTTCTGTCATGGAGTTTTCATCAAATTTACTAAAAGATGGACTGTAATAGAGGTTTTTCAAAAATGTATGTTAAAAGTGTTCTTATGTAATGACTTAGAAGCAAGGAGTGAGAAGATGACAGCGTGTGTGAGCATGCAATATGCTAAACTATTGGGAAGCCCACACAGGTCTCTACTATCATCAATGTGAGTGAGTCATTATGGTCTTATTTGTTTCTCTGATGAATTCAGTAAACTGGAGTGCAGTGTATCATGCAATAATGTCGTATAACATTCCATTCTCTAATAGGAGTATAAAACAACCATTGATTGCAAACAGCCTCTTTTAAAAATTCACTACACTGTTTGGCGTTTCCAAATGTTTTTATGTTGGCAAGCTATTACAATAACTTGTATGGGATCGAAATGCATGCAACTTATTCCAAAGTATTCCATGTGCTAATTAAGCAAACAGAAGTGCTCTTGTCCCTACCTCCCCCATCAAAAGAGTCCAGGCTTATTCTCTAGATCATTATTTCACTTCAACTTCTCTTTATGTATCATTCCAAATCCTCTTCTCCTACCCCTGGCATTTGTATTCCTGCTCACTGACTCTCTTGTTACTTTCCCTGTCTTTTCGTATATCTAAAATATTAAAATATAGCAAGGTAATGAGTCACTTTTTACCTCTCCAAGGAGGAGAGAGGAAGATGACACATTGTGTACTGATCTTACTAAGAAAAGTGTGATATATGCAGAGATATTTTCTGGTTCTATTTAATTTTTATCAAAATTATATTGCTCGAGTCAACATCACTCTCTGAAAAGAAAAAAAGAGCAAATCAAAAGCAGGTGAAAGAAGCACTAACAACTATAGGAATTACAACATTCTCCCATTTCAGTTCAGCATGTTGGATACTTCAGTGCTGCTTGAAGAGTCATGAAAAAAAAAAAGTTTGATATCCCCACCTGGAGTACTGTATCCAGTTCTGGAGCCCCTGTTACAAGAAGGATGTGGACATGCTGGAACGGGTCCAGAGAAGGGCCACTGGGCTGATCAGAGGGCTGAAGCACCTCTCCTAAGAGGACAGATTGAGGGAGTTGGGGCTGCTCAGTTTGGAGATGAGGAGGCTCCAAGGTGACCTTCTTGTGGCCTTTCAAGTATCTGAAGGCTGCCTACAAAAAAGATGGGGAGAGACTTTTCAGGATATCAGAGAGTGAAAGGACCAGGGGGAATGGAGCAAAGCTGGAGGTGGGGAGATTCAGACTGGATGTGAGGAGGAAGTTGTTCAGCATGAAATTGGTGAGAGCCTGGAATGGGTTGCCCAGGGAGGTGGTTGAGGCCCCATCCCTGGAGATGTTTAAGGCCAGACTGGATGAGGCTGCCAGAGTTATTCATGCCTTTAAATCTGAAGCCAGAACTACAGTGCTCCATTAGTATGTTTATGGCTTATGACTTTTTACATAGGGCAGGTGCCAGTGATATCTTTACAGAGCAAGAATGAGGGGTGATCCCTGAGCTGACATTTTGGGATACACACTCCACAAAGGGAGAATGTTTGAATCTCCCTCGCTGCAGGGTCGAGGGGCCTTTTCAAAAGACTTTTCTCTGAACCGGTCACTTGTTAAAACACTGATGGGGCTTCGCACCTGTGATGATTTCTGCAAGGAATCTTCAGTGAGGAGGAGGACAAAGATAGGAGTTTGACGAATACTGGGGTGAGGCCAAGAAATTTCTCCTGCTAAGGGATTTTCAAAGAATTCACCTGGGTGAAAACGGGGTTTGAGGTGCAAATTGTTCACACCCCAACTTGTGGCTATAATCACTTGTGCCAGAGGAACAGCCAAAACCAGCTGCTCCGTGTTGTCTCATTAGATCTGCCATTTTACACACAGCAGCCAAAAACAAAACAGGCAGTTGCTTGGCAGGAGCCTGGGGCTGCTTGGCACCACAGCAGAATTAAGCTCTTAGCGTAGGCTGTGGCCAAACCTAGGCACAGAGAGAAGGAGAAAGAGAGGACAAGGAGGAGGAGGGGGAGGTAGTCCACAGGCAGTGCCAAGCTTGATCATTGTAACACGATTTATACATGTTGTAGGTTAGCTTTATAAGCAGGTAACAACACCTGCAATAATGGAGAAAGACAAGCTTTCAGGAGCACTGTGAGGTATGGAGAGCCATAAGTGAAGCAATCATGTCATATCCATGCTATTCTCAGTGGGGTCCCATTTCTGCACGTTTCTGTGAAAACAGAGCGCTAGCAAAGCAGCCTTCCATTGCTTCACAGAATAGCAGAGGACTTTGAGTGACATTATTGAAAGATTATCCACAATCATCTCAAGATCCAGCTCAGACACCTACCATGAATGAGTTCCATAGCGATGATACATTTCCTTCTATTGTGACTCTTTTGAACTGTATTTCTTTAAAATAGCCATTGCAAAGGATTGAGGCAGTTTAAGAGGGAAGCCTTATTTTTGTATGGACAGTCTTTGCTGCAGTGTGAGTCATAAATGTGGAATCACAGTAAAAAGGTCTGGCTATCAATTTTGCACTTTAAGATGATAAGGTACCACATTGTTTATACAGCATTAACTTTAGTAGTCTCCTAATTGTCTATTTTGGCAGGGACAATATTAATAATTTAAAATACTATCTCATAGCTTGCATTGAAGATCTCTGTGGCCCCTCAAAGAGAAGTCACAAAAATATAAACTCTATTAAAGGAATGAAATTATTTTGTTAAAGAAATTTAAGTTTCAGGTTTTTTTCTTTACTGTTTTAGAGTCTTGTCTTTTTTTTTTTTCCCAAGGCCACTGTTGATGATCATAAGACCATTCACAATTTCTGGGCATTCTGGATAGTATTCACTTGCACTAGAATGAAGTGCACAAATATGTACAGTCTGATACCTCAAATTTATCAAACTATCTTCCCCCGAGGCTTTTACCTGTATATTACTTGCTTTTGTGGCACACATCACAGTATCCCTGACATGGAAGAGTAGACTGTGCAGTAGGGCTGACACAGCCTGGAAAATGAGACTGGATACCAGACAGTTCCACCAGGAGCAGTGTGCTTGGTTAAGTCTCCTTGCCTACACAGGGAAGACTTAAATTCTCAAATCTGCCTATTGTTTGCTCAGTCAGTTCGTTTTTCCAGTGCAGATTTGTAAGTGTGATGTACTAAACCTAAGTGTGTGTCCAGCGTTCCTCATTCTCCCTAGGACACAACAATTCTTCATTCACAGCAACCACTTAAGTCTTAACTTTGGAGATAAATGTTGAAGCACTTGTCAAGACCTTCCTGAAGTCTTCAGGAGTAGCATTTTGACTGAACTGAGATGAATAAAATACATAAGTAAACATCTAACTCTCAGCTGTGCTTTGGGAAATGTCTCTGGAAACTCTATACCAGAACTGGATGGGCCAAACTACTGACTGACCAGACTGTATCCTGAAACTTCTGAGAAGAAAATACAGGTCTCAGAGTACTTTGCCAAGTCACTGCTGTCTGTGCTTGGGGAGGACATGTTTATACAAGAAATTATGAAGAGTGCGCAATATTGTCTGCAAGAAGTAATCCCTCAAGGATGCACATTTTATTCACAGAATCATAGAATTATACAATCAACCAGGTTGGAAGAGACATCCAAGATCATCCTCCAGTCCAGCCTATCATGGTGGAGAAGCTGAAAGAGAGTTGTAGTTTGCTGCAGTGTGCACTTGCAGCCCAGAGGGCCAACCAGAGCCTGGGCTGCATCAGGAGAAGTGTGGCCAGCAGGTGGAGGGAGGTGATTCTCCCCCTCTACTCTGCTCTGGTGAGACCTCACATGAAGTACAACATCCAGTTCTGGAGCCCCCATTACAAGAAGGATGTGGACGTGATGGAGTGGGTCCAGAGAAGGGCCACAGCTCTGCTATGAGGACAGACTTGTGGCTGCTCAGTCTGGAGAAGAGGAGGCTCTGAGGTGACATTCTTGTGGCACTTCAGTATCTGAAGGGGGCCTACAAAAAGCTGGAGAGGGACTTTTCAGGGTATCAGGGAGTGACAGGACTAGGGGGAAGGGAGCAAGGCCGGAGGTGGGGAGATTCAGACTGGATGTGAGGAGGAAGTTGTTCAGCATGAGAGTGGTGAGAGCCTGGAATGGGTTGCACAGGAAGGTGTTTGAGGCCCCATCCCTAGAGGTGTTTAAGGCCAGACTGGATGAGGCTGTGGGCAGCCTGATCTAGGGTAGGGTGTCCCTGCCCATGGCAGGGGAGTTGGAATTAGATGACCTTTGTGGTCCCTTCCAACCCCGACTGATTCTGTGATTCTGTGACCATGTATCCTTAATTTTATGCCACACCTTTGAATCTTTTGAGGTTACAATAGTTCCTCACTCTTATACAAAGACATTGTCAAAACTTATTCTTCTTAAGATATTTATTTTGCTTTCCAGCACTGAGCAGGAAAAAAAAAAAAAAAAAAGAAAGAAACACATCCATGTCCAAATTAGGATCTTTTTAGAATCATAGAATCAGTCAGCGTTAGAAGGGACCACCATGATCTAGTTCCCAACCCACTGCCATGGGCACAGCCCTAGATCAGGCTGGCCAGAGCCTCATCCAGCCTGGTTTTAAACACCTCCAGGGATGAGGCCTCAACCACCTCCCTGGGCAACCCATTCCAGGCTCTCACCACTCTCATGCTGAACAACTTCCTCCTCATGTCCATTCTGACCCTACCCACCTCCAGCCTCACTCCATTCCTCCTAGTCCTGGCACTCCCTGATAGCTGAAAAAGTCCCTCCCCAGCTTTTTCATAGGCCCTCTTCAGATACGGAAAGGTGAAGACAAATGTGGGACACTCTAAACAATATCAAATATTAAAACATGAAGGTTTCCTCCTTTTTATTTTTTTTCCCTTCAAAGTGAAACTGACTCTTGCCACTAACCACACAGGATTTCAGGCTGAAACAGCACACTCCAGGCACCTCAGCAGCACTGGATGAAAATCTGCATATGCCTTACAGGTACAAAAAGTAACATCACTACTTCAGAAAGCATGTGTGCTATGCATTATAAACTTACATTCAAAAGGATGTATTCTATATGGAGAGAAAGAACACATAGGAAGTAAATGCATTTTCCGGGTAGTATAACACCACCCTCTTGACTGCCATTCCCTTCTCTTGGCATCAGGGTGGATGTAATTCTCCTCATGCATTATTGATAGGCCCAAAAGCCTGCCAAGCTAGCCTGCTTTTTTTGTGACAGACAAAGGAGGGTACATGGATGGCACCTCTCACAGCTCGGGGCTCTACTTTCATTAAGAACATTTTCTCCTGTTCTCCAAGGGCACCCTCTGTCAGAGACTGCCACACAATAAAAAAATATGGCTTTGAAGTCCAGTGAATAGAAACAAAATGAATTAGTGTTCAGGTGTTCGTGCAACCTGATTATAAAGGCCTAATTCAGTGGTGTCCTTCACACCTTTTCACTTGTCTTCGCATAATCTCAATGTATCTTTTAGGCGCTCTCTGCCTTTCTAGTCCCCCCCACTGCCTCGAATCCCTTGATTTCCTAATGCTTGCAGGTCCTCCAGGAAGACACAAGCACTTACAGTTGTTGAGTGATTAAATATTTATAATCAGGGCAATGAGTGAGGTGTTGAATAATAAATGCTAAGGTTGAGGAGGCCTCAGATAATTTCTGCAGATTTCTTCTTCCACAGGCTCTTTGATTCTAAGGCAAAACCCCTTTAATTAACAAAACCTTTTCCTTTTCTCTTTTCTTTTCTTTTCTTTTCTTTTCTTTTCTTTTCTTTTCTTTTCTTTTCTTTTCTTTTCTTTTCTTTTCTTTTCTTTTCTTTTCTTTTCTTTTCTTTTCTTTTCTCTTCTTTTCTCTTCTTTTCTCTTCTTTTCTCTTCTTTTCTCTTTTCTTTTTTCTTTTCTTTGCTTTTTTCCCTCATCTTTGCTTTTCTTTCCTTTTCTTCTTTCCTCTCCTTTCCTTTTTATTTTTTTCTTTTATTTTATTTTTTCTTCTCTTTCCTTCTTTCTTTCTTTCTTTCTCTTTCCTTCTCTTCTCCATTCCCCTTTCCTTTCCTTTCCTTTCCTTTCCTTTCCTTTCCTTTCCTTTCCTTTCCTTTCCTTTCCTTTCCTTTCCTTTCCTTTCCTTTCCTTTCCTTTCCTTTCCTTTCCTTTCCTTTCCTTTCCTTTCCTTTCCTTTCCTTTCCTTTCCTTTCCTTTCCTTTCCTTTCCTTTCCTTTCCTTTCCTTTCCTTTCCTTTCCTTTCCTTTCCTTTCCTTTCCTTTCCTTTCCTTTCCTTTCCTTTCCTTTCCTTTCCTTTCCTTTCCTTTCCTTTCCTTTCCTTTCCTTTCCTTTCCTTTCCTTTCCTTTCCTTTCCTTTCCTTTCCTTTCCTTTCCTTTCCTTTCCTTTCCTTTCCTTTTCCTTTCTTTTCTTTCCTCTTTTCTTTCCTTTTCTTCCCTCTTTTCTTTCCTTTTCTTCTCTTCTCCTTTCTTTTCTTTTCCTTCTCTTTTCTTTCATTTAATTTTCTTTTCTTTTCCTTTCTTTTCACTTTTCTTTTCTTTTCTTTTCTTTTCTTTTCTTTTCTTTTCTTTTCTTTTCTTTTCTTTTCTTTTCTTTTCACTTTTCTTTTCTTTTCTTTTCTTTTCTTTTCTTTTCTTTTCTTTTCTTTTCTTTTCTTTTCTTTTCTTTTCTTTTCTTTTCTTTTCTTTTCTTTTCTTTTCTTTTCTTTTCTTTTTTCTTTTCTTTTCTTTTTTCTTTTTCCACTACATATGCTAGCAGCTGTGACAGACAATAACCCTCTATCACTGTTTTGATCATGAACCTTAACCCCAAGACAGTGCTAGAGTTGTCATTAAAGCCTTAGATAGACATGCATAAAATTTACACTGGTTCTGGCTTGCTGACATTTGGATTTGTCTTTATGCATATAAAAACATATATAAAATATTTACCTACATTCATTCAAAATCCTCTACATCAACCAGCATTTAGTCAAGAAATGAAAGTCTGTAATGCATGGTCAGTCAGCTATTAACTACAATTCTGATGGGGACAATGAGTGACTTTGAAAAAGCTTCTTCATAGAGCTGTGATCATAGATAATACTGTACTTTACAAAACAATTGGATTGTCCTCAGGCTTCTCTTGGTTTGAACTAGCAATGAATTTAGTATTTTATATCTCTCTTTGCCCTCCTTAATTTCCTTAACCAATGGCATTGAAGCTGGATTTTTTTTTTTCTTAGAAGAACTTGATAGAAAAATGTCCTGGCTTCTGGAGTTGTGTGAGGATTTCAATTTGTGAGGAGGAAAGTTCCTATTTAGAAATATTTCAGACACAAGTGGTACGGATAAAAAGACTCAAAGAGCTATGTTTCATGAGAGAGAAGTCCACAACAACCAAGATTTTTTTTTTCCCTTCCTTTATTTGCTTCCAGTTACATTCACCCTCTTGACTATGCAGGAGGCTGATTTGTCACATCTAAATGCTGCATTTGGTTAAGAACTGCTGGTAAAAGACAGACAATGTAAAATACAAGGTGATATCTCCTGTGAGACAGGATTTGGAGAGACCAACATGAAATTACCAAAAGTAGGAAAAATGTGCTCAGCAATAGTGTTTTGAGAAACAATAAAAAGACTTCTGACAGTTAGGAGCTTTGAAACATTTCAGTGTCAAAGGTAGCTCAGTTGAGAGCATGGTTTGTCTCCAATCATGTCACTCTGATGGCTGTTTCACTAACTCCTCTCAAAATGGACATTACCACATTTCTCCACTTAACAACACAGTTTTCAAGCTTGTTAAGCAAATATTCTACAATATTTTGAGATCTTCAAAATGGAAATTAACTGGAAAACATTCAAAATGCAATGGAGCATAAAGGTTTCTCTCTGATACTCCTCCCCTCTGACGCTTTTCCACTCCTCTGTGGTGAGGTCTTTCCAGCAGGCCACATCTCCTTCAGGAAACGTCCAACTTCCCTGCTATAGTCCTTGTCACAGGCTTCAGTGTGGATACTTGCTGTACCACAGAGGACCTTCTTCTTCTTCTCCTCCTCCTGAACTTGCTGTTCCCTCCAGCAGCTTGGCTGATGGCTTCAGCTGTGTCCTGTGGTGAGGCCACTGGAAGTGGTTGGAACAAGCCAGAACCAGATTGGCAGGATTGTGCTTGATGGGGCAGGGTATAGTTCGAAGCCTCTGTCTAATGGTGTTCCCCAGGGTACCTGGGGCTCTGACTCAACTTCTAGCTATAAAATGTTATAAATTCACCAGTTATAGGAAAGCTACTTGTGCATTTTACTGATAAATAGAGATCAAAGGTGAATACTACAGAAGAAACTTTCATTTACACCTCAGTCCTATACACCACCTGTCTGTATCTTGGTATGTGTAAGACATTAGAGAGTTAAGGCTGTATTATGATGGCAGAAAGATGGGAAGATGCCTCAAGGTGCCTGGGATTTATTCCCCACTCAAAACATAATCTCCTACTCCAAGTTACTGATTACTTTTACAACTGAGCACAGTTTAGAAACAAGTGAAATGCTTAAATGAAATTTCTCTCCTAAAGACCACTTGGGCTGTATATGTGGAATAGAACCCTTTGTGCATAGTAATGTGAAAGATTTCATATGGATATTTAGGGCCAAAAAGAAACAGTACAGAACAGAGAGAACCTCTAAGAAGGAAAGATCTCAGTTCTCTGCCTTATACAGACATTGATTCAATCTGAAAGGAGTTAAACTACTTCCCTTTCCATTACATATCACTCTCTGTAGCAGGACCTGCCACTTTGTATGCACTTTCTTATCAGCAGAGTCAGATCTCAGGGCTTCTCAGAGACATTATATTAAAAATACTTATTCATAGCAATAGTAATAAAGGTAAATACCATATGAGAAAGGCAATCAGAACTCTGTAATAGACATCTCAAATTCAAGAGCAATCTGCAGATTTATTAACAAGTCTTACCTTATGAAAAGAAAATTGATCCAGATGAACAATTAAACTATGTCAAGGGCTTTGATACAAAATCTGCATAAATGATTGGCTCCTAATAGTGTTCATTTATGTGATACTTAATGTTCCTCAGTTTCCCTTTGCCCAGTTCATCTTTACACAAACTTTCAGACATCCTGAGATAGTGCATTAGAGAAGTAACAGCATTGTGTGTGCAACAACTAGAGCAACGTACGTCAGAAGACCACCTAGAATTGCCTCCTAACTTTGTTTCCTCTCCCTACTGAGGGCTAATTGCAAAGCCACCAACAGCTAAATAGGTTTATCACCAGATGCCAAGGTTGCTGATAAGTTTTGGACATTTCTTTCCCAGTAGAGACCTCTACAGAGCATTAAATAGGAATACTGGGATGAGAAAATGAGTACAGTATAACAGAAGGAACCAGGTAAATATGAAAAATGCTTCAATGGAAGATTAATCCTTCCTGTAGTCCACTGTTAAAGTAATAAAAGGTTTATGATTCATTTCTTACAGTATAATGGAGGAGGCAATTAGTAATTACTGGATTTATAGTATTTGTTGTGTTAACTCAGCCAATAAAACACACAGCAAAACTGTTGCTTTTTTTTCTGAAGCACATTCATTGCAATGTAATATTCCTGAAGCATTAAAAATGCAATCTAGTGCACTGTACTCCATGTGCTATTACAGAAAGAAATGTACACTGAGGTATTAAGAACTCAAATATTTTCTTCATTTTTCTCTATGCAGGTTTTTCCCAGAGAAAGGTTCTCAAGGTGTTAGGGGATGGAAGGGACCTCCACAGATCACTGAGTCCAACCCCTCTGTCAGAGCAGGACCATAGAATCTAGCTCAGGTAACAAGCACACATCCCATGGAGACCTTGCTGAAAGACCTCACACTTTGTGTGTGTATATATAACTTGTATTTGTTTTTCTTTTTCATTTGTATTTCTTAGTTTTCCTTTTTATTTCCTCATTTTTTCCTCTTAGGTGTGATTTGCTCTTCTTCAGCCAACACAGTGAGCCAGTGAAGATGTCTGGTTACTACTCCAAGGAGAAATGACAGAAGGTTGGCCATAAACAGACTGGTTTCAATGTAAGCACTACAGGCCAATTTTCTTTCTGATTTTTTTTTTTAATCTCCCTTCTCCCCCATCTTCCTCTTTTCCTCCCCATCTCCTATTTTCTCCCTTCTTCCCCTTTTCACCTGCCTTTTCTACCATACCTGCCCCTTTCCCACTCCACGCAGCATTTTCCCCCAAACCCAGAGCACCTGTGTTTTATCGGACACTCCTTCCAGCCCAGGTGTGACTACTTTGCCCTCCCTGTCCACTCCACTTTATAATCGACCCCAGGAAAGGCTAATGCCCCATGCTGTGCCCAACTGGGCAGAGGGATCCTCCTTCTGTTATCACTGGTGAGTCGCCATGGTGCACACCAGGTAAATAGGAGGGGGACAAAGGCTGGGGGGAGAGAGTTTGGTCTGGTGGCCCCATAGTTAGGCAGGAAGTGGCCTGATCAGGCATGTTTTTTGGTCAGCTCTTTTCCACATCCTATAGGAAGCTGATCTGTTATCAGTCAGCCTTTGTCTTTTAAAATACATCTTTCAATGGTGTCTATGGTCCCTTCCAACCTAAGCCATTCTATGACATTCGCTTTTCCTGACTCACTTCTTGTAACTGATTTTATACTGTACTTGACATGTTGCATTAAACTGCTTTCTGGGGTTCCCTTTTCCATAAAGGGACTGAGAAATGCAAATGTTACCTTCATGTTTTTCCCTGAAACGATCTCATTCTAGTGATACGACTTAGCACAAAACCCCACAACTGCTTAGTATCTTAAAAAAAAAAATGCCAACACACTTTCTCAATCAAACTATGACATTTTCTCCTTAATGTGGAATTGAATTTGGGGATCTTTCTGTGGCATGGGGGGATGGTCAAACTCATGTGATTTTTTTCACTGGCTATTATAATTACTTTTGATCTACCCTAAAAACAGTTTTTTTCCTTTCAGTGAAGTATTTGATTAAGCTACTATTTGCTTCAGCAATATTTTTTCCTGCTGTGAATCAGAATTCCATTATTATATGTTGTTCAATTTCAATTAAAGGTTTCTGTTCTGACATTTCTACAAAGTAAATTTTATATTAAAATTACTCTTAATATAGATCAAAAACTTTAACCTAAATTAACAAAAAAAAGAAAGCATCACTTCTGATCCATTCTGTATCTCACCTACGTGTGCCTTGGAGCTGAAAAGCTACAAAAATAATTGATTTATAATGTAACCATGTTCAGTTTTTGGGCTTCCATCCATGAGCTAAATTAAACATGTAGCATAATAGAAAACACATGACTTTCCATCCAAAAAACACAATCATCTTTCACTTTAGCCAAAGGAAAATATATAATAAATGCAACTCATCTAGGGGGATCTTACAGTGAGAGAAAATGGAAGGGAAGAGGCGATGTTTGAGGAAGCTCAGACAATGGGATTTGAGTGCATCTTCAGCAAACTACAGACTACACCAAGCTGCATGGTGCAGTCAACACATGTAAAGAAGGGATACCATCCAGAGGAACTTTGACAGGTTTGAGAGGTAGGTCTGTGCAAACTTTGAAGTTGATGATCTATAAGGTCCCTTCCAACTCAAATCATGCTATGATTCTGAAAAACCACTTTAACTTAAGTGAGGATTTTTAAAAAACTCATGACTATACACATAACCACCATGAAATTCAAGATTACCTATTGCCCTGCTAATGTGTTTTCCTCTACATTCCCTGAATGTTTTCACTTGTAAAGCTTAAACTGACTTTCTTCCACTGAAAAAATGACAGCATAATCCTTGATCATCAGCACAGGAACTGAAATGCAATTTCTTCCTACAAGTTCCTAAAACCTAATTCAGGGGTTCTAGAAAATCATTTTCCCATCTAAGAATGCAACATTGTTAAATGAAAACAAGAAGTGGTCAATTGTGTCAGCTGTTTCTGGTCCCAACGTTTATTGATAGGGTAGAATTATTGTTGTTGGAAGTACACTTCTGCTATAGAATTAAGCTCACTGCAGAAAAAGCTACTGGAAAATTCAAAATTATGATGCAAATATTCTTTATGTGAACATTTTTGTCTCTACTATATTCAGAATTTTGGTTGGGAACACTTTTTTTAGGGTTGGTTTTGTTTGTTTGTTTTGTTCTTTTTTTCAGTTTCTATGTGGGGGAAAAAAAAGGTAATCTAAATTTTCTGGGAGAAGAACAATAAAAGTGTACCTCATCCAATATCAGTAGTAGATCTATCACAAATGTGTTATTTGCTACTTTGGAAAAGACCTTCTAGAATTAACATGTAAAAAAAAAAAAACCAAACAAAAAACTACATGGCATACTTTATCACTGCTTCCTTGATATGGTTTCAGACCTGAAGAAGAGTCACTGTGCCTTAAAACTTGTTGGCTTTTTTTTTACCAACTGTATCAGTTGATTTAATAAAAGATAATAACTCTACAAACCCTCTCTCCTAAAAAGCTTTTTCACACAGTCTAGCTAGAGACAGAGAGGGGGGAAAATTAAGTTCACAAGTGCTGCTTGTGAAGTCCCATCGAAAGGACGATGAATTTGTCTGGATGCAATATGTAATGAACAACCCTGTGAAAAAAAAGGCAGAAGCTCACACAGCATCTGCTTTGCAAACTTAAATAACTTGGCCATTTAAGTTGTTTTGTTTGGTCTATTACATATGGCAAAATGATCCAATTGATGCACTCAGCACCATCAGTATTTCATTTTTAAAAATGATTCTGTTTTCTTCCCTCCCCCTCCCCATGCTGGTGGAAGATCAGATCTGGATTGCTGGCAGTGCACTTAAGTGCTGGTGAGTCAGCTAGATGGGAATGCACCCTCTGAGTCAGTGTGGAGCCAGCCTCCCAGCATGGTGCTTGGGGACACTTTGGTGCTTGAGTTGCAATCATTTAGATCACAGAAAACCAAAGCCCAGAACAGTTGTGGTCACTTGAGATCAGATGGGGGAAAAAAAACAGATATTACTCCAGTATCCTCAGAAAACTCAAAAGACAACAATAATTGTGCTAGGCCAAGCCTATTCACTGCCAAGAAGCTTGATGAGATAAAGACTGTTTTCTGTCATTGAAGAGTCAAGTTTATTATTTTTTTATTATTGAACTGCATAAAAGTTTTCACATTCCACATGAGAAGTGATTGCATTTCGGCACTAGAGAAAGCTATTCAGGTACATATAAGCTGTAGGTTTCCACATGACAAGGAATAAATCAGTTCTGCCTGCATGTTGATTGTGTTGATTTTTGGTAGACTTTAGAGCAGCCTCAGAGTTTTTCAAGCATCTATGTATCACTTGGAAGGAAAGAAAGCAAATTTAATCACAAATTCTTTCTTTTTTTCCCCCAAGAGAGAGCTGCTACTGATTTTTGTTCTGGCCTGCAAGTCCTTTGCAGCAGGGTTCTGCACTTTGGCCACAACAACCCCAAGCAGCGCTACAGGCTGGGGACTGAGTGGCTGGAGAGCAGCCAGGAGGAAAGGGACCTGGGGGTACTGATAGATAGTAGGCTGAAGATGAGCCAGCAGTGTGCCCAGGTGGCCAAGATAGCCAATGGCATCCTGGCCTGCATCAGGAACAGTGTGGCCAGTAGGACAAGGGAGGTTATTCTGCCCCTGTACTCAGCACTGGTCAGGCCACACCTTGAGTACTGTGTCCAGGCCTGGGCCCCTCAATTCAAGAGAGATGTTGAGGTGCTGGTACATGTCCAGAGAAGGGTGACAAAGCTGGTGAGGGGTCTGGAGCACAAATCCTATGAGGAGAAGCTGAGGGAGCTGGGGGTGTTTAGCCTGGAGAAGAGGAGGCTCAGGGGTGACCTCATTGTTGTCTACAACTACCTGAAAGGAGGCTGCAGCCAGGTGGAGGGTGTCCTCTTCTCCGAGACAACCAGCAATAGAACAAGGAGACAGAGTCTCAAGTTGTGCCGGGGGAAGTATAGGCTGGATGTTAGGAGGAAGTTCTTCCCAGAGAGAGTGATTGGCATTGGAATGGGCTGCCCTGGGAGGTGGTGGAGGCACTGTCCCTGGAGGTGTTCAAGAAAAGCCTGGATGAGGCACTTGGTGCCATGGCCTAGTTGACTGTCTTGGGCTGGACTGGATGATCTTGGAGGTCTCTTCCAACCTGGTTGATTCTATGACCAGATTTTTATTCTGCATTTAGCCAGTGTGTAGCAAAGTCAGATCCTCTGGGTTCTCAAATGCTGTGTCTCAACAAAACTATGTGAATAAGAGCGATAATCCTGATGACAATCACGTTCACAATAATAAATACAGTGCTTTCCAACAAATAAAGCATATAATTATTACATTCCATTTCTGTTAATTTTTGCAGTATTTATAGTTTCCTTTAGTAAAAAGTTCATGTCATTGACAATGTGGACAGTTAAATACACAAAAAATGAACATTTGCAAAATATCCAGCCAAAAAGAAATTTCCTTTTTTCCTTTTTCATTCTAAAATACTCTAACTTTTGTAACTGCTGTGCACCTCATTCCTGCAGTTGCATAGTTAGTTGGTAATTTTTTAGAGATTCATCATGTGCCTAGAAGGTCGTTTGACAAGCAAAATCAGTGCAGTGAAAGGGACCACAAGGTAAAAATTTCAAAGCAATTCAGGGTGTATAAATGAGGGGAAAAAGACTATAGTAGTCAAGATACAACAACTAAACATTTTCTTTAGCACTGTATCAAAATCTAAAAGCATGTTTTCTGATGTGTGGAGTTCCAATGAAATTGCATAAAGTTTATGCGAAGGTCCTGACCTTGTGTCACGTAGCAGAATAGGACTTAGTGCAAAATTAAAGGAACTGGATTCTCTGTCCACCAACTTCAGCAATGCTGCTAGGCACTGTAATAATTCATTGAGTCTTTGTATTTCATCAGTCTTTGATTGCTGAGTGCAACGTTTCACACAGAAAGTGAGACAATGTTGCAAGAAAGTCAGGAAAATATACCCCACTTCACCCAGCGTAGTTCTTGGTCTTTGACATTTGGTTTCACTTAGCAGAATGAAAAACTACATTACAGTAGAGAAGGGGAGCATGCTAGATTGAGGAAAGACAAGGGTCAGGCAGCATAGTGTACTGTAAACATTTCATGACTTTAACAGATAATGTTTGAAGGTATGGGGGCAGATTCTCTGGCCAAGTTTTTGATGCATGCAGAGGAAAATGACTTCTCAGAGATACACTTTCAGCTATTCTAACTACACTCAAGACACTGAGCCTAGATCAGGGCAGTATGAAGACTAATTCAAGCCTCTGAGATTGGTCAAGGCCACTCATGAAATGTTGGACAGCTGAGTATAGGTGGAGCAGACACTGAAATATGGCCCTTGACAACCAGTGACATGTTTTGGAGTGAAAGCCTTGCTCAAGAGCAGCTGCTCCTGGGTGTGCTGCCAAGCTGTCTCTCTGCTGTGGATGTTTGTGTGGCAGCTTAGAAGCCAGTGGAGTGCTGGTTTATAAAGTGAGCTAAGAAATGATAGTGTTTATTTTTATGACTTCCAACATTCACCCCAGCATGGCTCGAGTCCCTTAGCATCACATGGCTCTCCAGGAGCAAACCCCCTTCTGGCTGAAGAGTTTTGGCATTCATTATGGTGTAAGCCTTAAAGAGTTTCAGAGGGGGCTGTGTGAAGGGCTTCTGTGTATAGACACTCAATTTAGGGCATCTTATCATCAAGCACTAGCATGATTTTAAGGGGGAGGCATTAGATTTTGTTTAAATATCCAGGGGAAAAAAAACAAACAAACATATTTTAGGTATTTTTGGTTGTGCAAATTTTAGCTCTATTTAATTGTGCAAACTCTGGATGCACTTATATGGTGAAATGCATTACTCTCATGTAGTAGACTTTTTATTAAACAGCATGATGTAAACAGCTAGTTTTGTCCCTTTTTTGCTAGAAGTAGAAGTGCTTTGGATGAAAGAAGGGTGGGGGGAAGAAAGAAGTGCTTGGATGTGTGAAATGTAGGAGAGGAAATATAAGAGGTGAGAAATCAGAACATGGCACATAATAAGGTTATGGAAAGAGCAGCTGATAAAAAAAGATAAACATTAAAGAGGAAATTAAAAAACAACAAGCTATCCACTTGGAATTGATCAAGAAACAAGAGCATGTATGCCTGTAGTAACATTTCCATCTCCCACTGGCAATTCCTCCAAGATCTAGGGTGTTTCCTGAGTCCTGGCCCAGATCCAGCTTGGGCAATTATACTCTACTTATGTAAAATTCCCCTTGCAGTTTCAATTGGACACCACTTTGCCTCCCAAACTGTTCTGCAGTGTGGTTATGCCTGCTTCACAGCAGACATGGCTGTATTTCAGCAGGGAGTAAAGTTATCTTTTTACATAGTTCATATACAAGGTTATAAAGCACCTGGGACCCCTCCTCATCAAATGTGCTGTACACATTATGTTATCAGTAGTATTCAAGTTGTTAGGAAAAATAGTATACAGTCATAATTTATCTACAGAGACAATAAATTCCATGTTAAGTAGGGTCTAAGCTAAATCACAATGCCTTAGTTGTGCTCAGATGGAATTGAATAGCACAGTTATAAAAGTAATTGAACAAGCCAGCACGGCTACAGCTGGGAAAAGTAAATCAAAGGCCCAGATCCTCAGCATAAGCAATGTAGATTCATGGAAACTCAACTGCTTACACCAGAGGGGAATCTGCCTCAAACAAACAGCCTGGTAAGGAAAAATTGACCACTCTTCCCAAAAATTTAATGTGTACCCTCCCTGCAGGAACAAGCAAGGAAGTCCTGATGTGTTTCAGCAGTAGTTGAAGATGCAGGGGAGACTCTGAGACCACAAAAAGGGGCAAAGGATGAAAAAGGCATCCATACACAGACAAATTCAAGGGAAGAGTCTGTGCCAATGAAAGAACTTAGAATGCAACTAGAGTTGCAGAACTGATCCGCAGCAGTCACAAATTAAGGAGGTGGGAGAGGGAAATTGTGCTGCTGCCCAGTAGCTTGAAAAGAGGCTTCTTATTCGTTTGAGTTATTATTATTTTTTAATGTTTAGATCAAAAGGCTATCAAGTAATGCAATCCATGTGTTTATGCAGAGAACAATATTAGTATGGGGATGCATGGAAGCCACATGGGAATATCTGCCAAATGAGACTATGCTGAAAGAAGGCATTCAGCAGCCCTGCAAAATGCAGCATACAGACGAGAGCTGACCACTGCACAATTCAATTCATGCACATGAAAGACACTGGATGAGGGACACTGAAGTTCATGAAGGAGAGAGGGGTTTGCTGTGCTGGCATAACCTGCTACTCTTTTACAATCATCTCCATATCCTAATCTGGGAGGTAGAATATGATAAGTTCCACAACAAAGAGTGTGATAGAAAAATATAATCAATTACTGTGAAGATAATACAGATAAAGTACCACATTCAGCTTCCAGGATTTCCAGAAGTACATTTAAAATACATAAATATAATTTTGAGTTAATTAAGTAAATTGTTGCTTTCTTGATCATGCTTTTGACTTACTAAACAGCCACTGGCATTTCATTTACTACTACTTACTGTAAAATGTAAAGTGAAAAGAACTGTATAATGAGAGACAGACATTTTCCAGAGCGTGATTGTTTTCTGCAGAATGAAGCTCGTTTGGACCTGCAAAGTGCACTTATGAGAGAAGAAGCCAAATCTTTCATCTTTACTAAAGTAACACAGATAAAAAACTGTTGGGATTCTGTGTAATCCATGATTGCAGATACTGTTTCAAAAACCTTGTCCAGGCAGTGGTGCAAGCTCTAATGTATGCCATTATTTAGCACCTTCTAAAGAGGAAGAAAAATCAACTGAGGATTAAGAGTTTAGTTTCTACTGTTTTCTGTTTGTCTAGCTGGTGCTGGTGCAAACTTCAGAAACTAACAATGCAAAAAAGTCACCTGAAACAGATTCCAACAGCTAATATGAGAGTGAGGACAACATGCTGGATACATTCAGAGGGGTAGATTTAAATGGGGAACAGTGCTGAACAGCACAATTTATTTCAAAACAGGAGAAACTTTTAAAGTACAATAACTGTAGCTATTTCATACTCCAAAACTAAAAGATCTCCTTTTAAGGAGAAACTAAAGATAACTAAGAATAAAACTTAAGAAAGTGGGTGAAGGAATATTTTTATTATTATTTTGCACATACTGTGAAGTATTTTGTTGAATTACAGAACCACATGTCTGAAAATCTTAGTGGAGCACCAAAGACAAGACTTAATTCTTTATTGCAGGTCTGCGAATGCTGTTTAGAATTAAGCTAAGTTGCTACGTCTTTGAAGCCTCATATTTTTGACAAATGTCTAAGGCTTTCTGATCTCTGCCATGCATTTCATGCTGGTCCACAAGTGAACTTTGCAAAAAATCATCTTTTGATTTTGTGCCTTGCATTTTGTCAACTAGGTATTTGTGAGCTTTGGTTTAGCAACTTTAAGCCTTTGCTTCACAGAGGCTAATTCAATTAACTCAACTGAGTGAAAAGGCAGCCTCTCAGGTCTGCAATAGAAGAAAGGACAATCCCAGAGGGATGAAGGGTAATGCAGCAGCATGCAAACTTCTCCCCTTCCCCCTTCTTTGTGGAAGCTGTCCTAGGCACTGTCCAGGAGGCTGTTAGCTGAATCTGGTGTATGCTGTCAGCTAATACTCAGCAAATGAAAATGAGCCAAAAAGACAGCAGAAGGAGAATGGAAGTGCCAATGTCCTCAGTATTTTGGTGCCAGGTGGCAATAAAAACTCCTCTATGCACCTTACTAATTTGTTTGATTAAGGAGATGTGACTTTTTCCCATACATGTGTGACCAGCGAGAAAGCTGCTGGAGGGTGACTTTTTCAATCACGTTTGCCGCTGATTGCAGATCACAGTTTGCAGGCAAAAACTGCTGTATTATCTCCTGATTTCTAGAATGGCCTCACTATAGGGAAGCCTGTAAAGTTTGGAGAGTTTAGGCTAATTACTATTGGGATGTTCCACAAGGTTGCAATCAGCAGACATGATTTGGAGTCATAATAGTTATCATGTCAGGTACAGGTGGAAATTTAGAAATCTCACTGCACAGGACTCTTTTTTTTTTTTTTTCTTTGTACTGTAATAGAAGCCACCTGGTTAGAAAAGTGAAGGTATCCAAGACAGTATTCACAACTGGAACTGAAAACTACTTTGCAACATTGCACAAACAGGTCAGTGACTTTTGCTTTCTGAATATGATGTGGTCATGTGCTAAGTGGCCAAAAACCTGGATACATTGAGCTCAAAGGAGATAGCAGTATATGTCATTAACATCATGTAGTGGAGGGAAAAACAAAAGTAGAAATGCTCTCAAGCACACAAGCTCTTCATTGGAAATAAATTTCATGTCTTTGCACTCCTTAAACTCAGTGGGCGTTTTACCATTGGCTGATTCATCGCTCATATTTAAATTGCAAATAGAGAGGATGTAAGAATCATCCTAAAGGAAGGGAAATTGCCTACCATTAAAGGAATCATGGTGTTGTTCTAAATAAAGCCTGGAATGTTGGAGGATCTTGACCTGAAGTGGGTGTGGAGTTCAGAGAAGGCAAGTCACAACACTTTTGTGCATTGGTTTACCCACCTGTTAAACAAGTCTAACAGTCAACCTCAGGAAAACAGGGAGGATTTATTAACATATCTGATGTTCTCTGAAATTCCAGAGGAGAGAAAGAACACGGTGCAAAGCACTCTTCTGACTTCTGTCATTTTTGTGATCTATCTTCTTGCAGCACTGTGGGGACAGGAACTACTGTTTGATTCAGCAGGCAAACACATGCAAAAGCAGTTGAGGTTTGCCTTTGTTGTGGGCTGTCAAATGTGCTTTTCTTTTTATTTAATTATCAGCCCTTATTGGGATTGAGTTCCGACTGAGTGCTTTCATGGGACATCAGATGACAAGGTGGTATCAAGGGAAGTGCTACAAAGTAGGTCAGGTACCACAAATGTAACCAGACAACTCAGTCAGGGAAAGATCAGCTGTTTCAAATAAGTCAGAGACTACAGCCTGGAAGACAATGATTAAACCTTAGAAGCCTGTACTGAAGCCACAGCATGATAGGCCTGGATCACCACAGCAGTCAGATAAAGTTGTGCCATTATCAGCATTCAGCCATCATGCTAAAATCCTGATTCTGCCAATTTTACTCACATTGAAGACTATACCTTGCCTGGCAAGGCGATCCATTTCCTGTGTGCACACATCATAATTGAGATCTGAGCCTAAAGTAAATAAAGGCATATGAAAGACATTCTGTTGCTACTGTCTATGTTGGATAAACTTTACTTAGGCATTTGAATTTTTATCCAAATAAAGCTCATTCATTGAATCTTTTGAAGTTCTTACACAGGTGGGACTTAAAATCTTGTCAATTGCCTTAGGTAACAAAATATGTTGTTGTAATTAGATATATTCAGTAGCTGTTGAATTTGAACTGTCTTCCTTCACTCATAAAGGGAAAATAAGTCTGGAAGAAATAGTTATATTAGCTTAAGTAAAACTGGGAAGTTTTTAAGGGCTGTCTCATATACATCTGTTTGCATCTGCCCAATTTCACGTTCAGCCTCTCCAAATTATGTAGTCATTGTTCATCTTTAGCTGAAGTGTTAAAATTCCTTTGAAAATGAAGTGGCTTGTATTATTTTTGGTCTGAAAAAGACTACATTTCACCAATTTCCCTGCTTTGCTGAGGATCTTAGGCTAGCTTCAGTTTTTGCATGAGCATTAGGACTAATGTTTTTATATGTATTCTTCATCCCAGAATGAGAAATCAGGGAAGAAACTAAATCTGGAATTGATATATATATTATTTCTCTCCTCACCATAGGTTTTGATTGAGACATCAGACTGGTCCTGATACTGAATTTACAAAATGAATGATCAGCAGTGCCCTGGTGTACCACATAATCCTTAAATGCTTTCCCCTTGACATCCTGTGTTGTTACATGTTTCTGGGCATGCAAACTTTGCAAGAATGTTGTTACACAGATCTTGTTTAGTGTTTAGTATCTTTAATATTTAGGTCTTTAAAGCATTTTGTGCCTATGCCTGGCAGGCTTTATGCCAGTTCTCCAACTATGCAGTTGAATCAGTAGCTTGGAGCCTGCTCTGTGAGAGTGGGTCCAGCAGATTGCTGTGGGTATAGACCTTATGAGCCCTGTAAACTTTATGCCTCTTGGCCAAACAATGACACAATCAACAAGCTGCTAGCTTGTGGATCAAGGATGTATCTGAGATATTTTTGGCTTATTCAATTACTGAATAACTGTTTTTGCAATAACCAAGTTCATGTTCAGCATGTTTGGTTATAAGAAAAAAGACGATTGCTACTGACAGTCCGTGCCAGTACAGCCAGCAAAACTATACTTCTCCACTAAACATAAAGTTAGCTCTGAGTATCTGCTTTCCTATTTGCTTGTCACTGTAATGACATGCAGCAACCCATTCTTAAGCAACTTATTTACATAGCTGTCCCCATTGGAGATAGAATAGAGATGTTAAGGATACTGCAGGTTGTCTTCAGTCTCCTTCTTCTCCCCACTTACACAACTACAGAGAAGTCAATGATATTTGCTAAATTCACCAGCAGATCTTGAAGCCACCTGGTGAAACAGGAGAATGCAGAGTTATTCTCAAGTGCTAATGAGCGTCACTGTGCTCATGGAGTCCTTCCTTTAACCAGCAGCTAACAAACCACCTGACATCCACCTGGCAGGTGAAGTTTACATTTCTTATGCAAACTTGTGGGGTTTGACATTTTTCACTCTGTAGACCAGGAAACAACCTATAACCACTATGGAAATCTAAGACTGTAAAAATTCTTGCTGTGCAGAAACAGTCCGTTGTGGTCGGCCTGATAGGCCCAAAATAGGCTTATACATGTCCTGCCTTGCCTAGGCATGTTTTTCTGATCCACCAGAGAGGCAAGAACAGGACATGGACACAAAAGGACCTGGAGCCACTGAGTCTGGCCTGCCCAGGGTCCTGTGGTGCAAGGTACCCACACTTAGCTTATGCCTGCCTAGTGCAAGGCCTGTGCTTTTCCCAAATTAGGGAAAAGCTTTGCCTATTATGGTAAGGTTTGGCTAACTGCCATCCTGATTGGCTATTCTGTGTCCAAAGGGCAGTTAATCTCTGCCCACATGGATTAAAGGGGATATGCAGGTGAAAAACGTGCTTTTAATGCCCTGCTTTTGCTTCCCTGCTCTTTACCTGCTCTCTCTGCTGTGCCCAGCCCTGCTGCTATTGCACACTGCCTTATTGCTTGCCTGCTAAACTCCACTGCCATGAGTTACCAGGAGCAGACCCTGGATGCCTGCATGCGATCAGCCTGTGTGGCCAGCATGACATTGTGCTGAGACTGCACAGCATCCTCCCTTCTGCACCTGAAGGTCCTACTTAGAATTCCTGGACATATACGCAGATCATCCAGATGAAGCCAGGAGACAAGGTCAGAGATTGTCTGTGTCCTTTCCCCAGAAGCTGGGAAGATTTAAGTCTCAATGTCCAACAAGACAGAGTCTGCTGAAAGCATTCGGGCACTGTCAGGACTGTGGCTAGCCCCCACGAGGGTAATAACAATAATAATAATCTGTGAGTAAATGCTTAAATGCCTCTTTGTAATTCTCCATTGCCTTCTGCCATAGAGCAGAAAGAGCTTGAGCCCATCTACTGGGCAAGCAGCATATTGACCACAAGCAGCATTTGACCATGGAACCTTCTCTTCCACTTCAATTAATGTTTATATATTTTGCTGGTTATTGCTAGATCTAGATATTATCCATAGAATGTTTCCATGACTGTGTAAGAACTGAAATATTATTAAAATTAGTGGTCAGGAGTGGCAAGAATTCTAAATAGCAAAGTTAACAAACAATATTAATTTTGGAAAAATACCATCTCGCATCAATTAATTTCCGCGCTCCAACACAGTCTCACTTCAAGCATATTTTTTTGAATGCAAGTGTAATAACTGCTTAAACAGGACAAGCCCTATGAGAAGAGGCTGAGTGAGCTGGGATTGTTTAGCCTGGAGAAGAGGAGGCTCAGGGGAGACCTTATTGCTGTCTACAACTACCTGAGGGGTGGTTGTAGCCAGGAGGAGGTTGCTCTCTTCTCTCAGGTGGCCAGCACCAGAACAAGAGGACACAGCCTCAGGCTACGCCAGGGGAAATTTAGGCTCGAGGTGAGGAGAAAGTTCTTCACTAAGAGAGTCATTGGCTACTGGAATGGGCTGCCCAAGGAGGTGGTGGAGTCGCCGTCCCTGGAGCTGTTCAAGGCAGGATTGGACATGGCATTTGGTGCCATGGTCTAGCCTTGAGCTCTGTGGTAAAGGGTTGGACTTGATGATCTGTGAGGTCTCTTCCAACCTTGGTGATACTGTGATACTGTGAAAAATGTTAATATATTTTCATGACAGTTCATTTGCACAATTTGCACTTCCAAGCTGATCCTAGGCTGAAACAATTTTATAGAAGTATTAGGTCCCACGTTGGTGGCAATGAGTAACTTTCAGTCCATAAATTCAATAGGATTTGAGATTCCTTTGAGAAATATTAGCAAGATGTTCTTTAGAAGTTGTCTTTAAAATATCTTGTTCCTCTTGTGCACTTGGTAGGTAAGCATAAACATGGAGCAAATGGAGCTGCATGGGTTGAGCTTTTTAAAATGCTTTTTCAACTATAGATTTCCCTAGAAGGACTTTTAACCTTGAAACTTGAGAGGAAAATCCAGAAAAAAACAAAACCAGTGAATATTTTGGACTGCCAGTTGATCATATTTACATCCTACAAGATGAAAGGATCTTGAGAGAAAATATCTCTGGATCAACAAGTGAATTTCAGTCTGTGTCCAGAGGTATGTTCCTTTCTATAGCGTGCACTCCCAGGCAATCCAAAGGTGAACACTGAGAATCTCATAGATGTAAGATATTCCAGTGGCATTGGTCATGGTTTAAAGCAGAGTCAGTGGCCCGTCAGTCAGTAGCCAAAGGGAGCAACATACTCTCTTCCCTGGAAACAGATAATGCACTGGCATGCTAGCAGCTCAGTTTGCAGATGTAAATAAAGGAAGGGATTAAAAATGAGTGGTAACATCACTCTTAATTTTGTTTTTTTTTTTTTTGGTACTGACAGCTTTAAAAATCACTTAAAATCCACATAAAAGTACAGTATGTGGGATTCAAATAAACACAAATGGCCTACTAATGCACTAGTGTGTGTGTAATTACTTTAAAATCTGGTTGCACAACAATGAACTCTGCTTTTCATCTTAATATCATACAGGAGAAGAGATTTCTGTGGTCTTGGTAAAATGCAATCCACGCCAGGCTTGGACTAGTCTGGCCACCCAGGTTTGCCTTTTCATATATCTGATAGATGTGTTTTGACAAGTTATATTAAGTACAAAGCAGGCCACCAGAGCAGCATGTGGAGTTGATATAGACAGAGACAGAAAGGCAAATAACAGTATGAACACACTTTTGTAGGCGATATTTGCCATAACTGAGTAACTCCCGTACATCTTATTACCACGCTTCATGGGGGAAAAAAAAATAATGCAAGAAATAGGACCTAAACACTCTCAAAAGGCAGTATTTTATGTAGGAATTACAGCCCTTACATCTTCTTTATCAAAGTCAGATCTGTTTTGTTTGTTGTGTGGTTGTGGGGGGGAAAGGGGGTGTCTGTGGTTTTTTGTTTGTTTGGGGGTTTTGTGTGTGTGTGTGTGAGTATGTGTGGTTTTTTGTTTTGGTTTTGTTTGTTTGTTTTAAGAACTGAATTGTTAGTCTTGGTGTACCATTCACTTTACACTGGTTCAGTTAAGAAGATTGTTGGAAGCTTCATTTTTAGCCTTACTCTTCTATCAGTAAGACTGTGTGCTTCATTTAGTTACGTGTCTGAAAACTGATGCAGAAACTTCACGTGGGAAAAAAAAATAATGCTGGCACGTGCACACCTGGAATGCCCTTTTGTTTCATGACTGTCTTGAGTACTTCATCATCATCATCCCCAGAGCAGTCCTAAACAAGTTTTGACAAAAGCAAACACTATTTTAAAACATCTGTGGATGCACTTCGAAAATGCAAAACTAATTAATCAGTAGTCTCTGAGAGACTCAGCTAAATGTGGCTGCCTCTTTGACAATGATCTCTGGCTTGATGTAAATATAAAAAGCATGTGAGGTAACAGGTTTCAATTATTTATTTGTTTGGAAGATAGAAGAGTAGAAGGTTAGTGATAACTACATAGTTAATTCTGTTTAGGTCTTCCCAACAGTGATGATGCTTAACTCCCCATTTTCCTACATGTTTTCTGTAGAGGATGTAGTAGGATGCCATTCTTCTGCTGTCATTGTGCCAAGTTCTTTACAAAGCAGAATATACTTAAAGGACATGTATACTGTCAAGTCTCATATAAAAACTGTTATTTTTAATTATTCATTATCAACACTAGAGAGCTGCTAGCTCAACATATAGACCTTTTCCCTTGCTACATTTAACTGTCATTGGTTTTCAAGTCAAGAGTGTGTATTCTAAGCGTTAGCTAGTCATTAGCATCATATTCTCCAGACACAATATAATCATCCTAATAATTGATTGTCGTGAAGGTAGTCACTTGTATTCTGCACAACTCTCAGCCATGAACTTTGTCAGATATAGTTTATTACACAGAGAGAAGCATCTTGATGTTATTAATCTATCTTCCTCATAAATTTGTATCAAAGGGCAAGAGGCTACATATTGTTCCTTCAAAACATACCACTTATAAGATGTTGTAAAAGCACCTGATTTTTTTTTCTGAGAAGCATATTATTAGTAAACATGAAATTTAAAAAAAAAGAAAAAGGAAAAAGCCAACCAGCCACTAAGTGAAAGCCTCCAAAAAGTAGAGAGAAAGAACACACAGGCTTTTTCTTTGGAAATAAAATCTATTAAATTATAGAGGAAAGCCTTTTGTGTCACAAACAAAAGGAATATATTGATAGCAAGCTGACTTAAGAGAAAAAGCCTGTAGAAGTACAGTACTTATCTGATAGATACCTTGGATAAAAATATCTGTTTTCCTTTTTGCCTGTACAAATTTAAAACAATTTCACATTCTTAAATAATTTATTAGTTGTATTGTTCTTCCCCTTTCACAGATGTGCCTAGTAAAATATGCAGATGTTAAGACTTTCAAGTTTGCAGGATATTTATTTCTAAAAGTTTTACATCTGATTTAGTCACACAATTTCATTAGTCCTAAACACAGTTCTTCCAAGGTGAAAATGAAAAGATACAAAAAGAAGTCACTGGAATGTTGATAAAGATGAGGAGAAAATACAACAGCAACAACAGAACAAACAAGCAAAACCCCAAAACAAATGTAAAGAAAAAACAAACCCAACCAACCAAAAAAAAAAAAAAAAACAAAAACAAACAAAAAAAACCAAAAACAAACCCCCTAATGTTAAACACCAGCTAATTATATATAACCTTATCCCCATTCTCTCCTGCCAGCCACAAGCCCAAATCTAATCCAATGCTTCAACCATGGAAGATAAAATGGGACTCATTTGTATGTATTTGATGGATTATATCCATGCATAAAACTCTTATGAAAACAGTGATCAGACATTTATTTATACATAAATCAATATCTTAAAATCTGGAGAGATTAGTCCCATCTACAAGTACATTTCTCACCAACCTTAGTTAGGATAAGAGGCTGCACTTTATTCCAAAACAATGCAAAAAAGCAAAAAGATATTGTAAAATGGTAGTCAACCTTTTCATGAGTTAAGAACATACTATATTCAATAATTAATTGTTTAATATTTTGTGTGTGCTTTTAATAAAAGGCCTTCAAATCCACATACCATCTCAACTTTCGGTAGTGTTTTGGAGTCAGTGTATCATCATCTGACGCAGGCAGTGTGATACGGTATTATGAATGGAAAACCTTTCAGTAGTGGGGACATAGGTGACTAATTAGTGCACACTCATCACAAATTAAGTGCTAGACTGGAAAGTCATCAAGTTGTAGGCTTCTTAGAATAGAATCAACCAGGGTGGAAGAGACCTCCAAGATCATCCAGTCCAACCTATCACCCAGCCCTAGCCAAGGAACTAGACCATGGCACTAAGTGCCTCATCCAGTCTGTTTATGAACCTGGGCAGCCCATCCCAATGGCAAAATCAGTCTCTCTGTCAAGAACTTCCTTCTAACATCCCGCCTATATCTATCCCAGCACAACTTGAGATTGTGTCCCCTTGTTGGGTGCCTGGTTGTCTGGCAGAAGAGACCAACCCCCACCTGGCTACAGCCTCCCTTCAGGTGGTTGTAGGCTTCTTGTGTGTGTGTATATGTTTGCTCTGGGGTCTTTCTGGTTTTGTATTTTCTAATTGTAGAATGATTTAAGTTGAGAAGGTCTCAGCTTATATGTCATTAAAATCAGGAAGTGAGGTTACAGAGAAGTCACTATCAAATTACCTCATCCATTCAATTTCCAACTAGCTTGCATTCTATGACGTCTAGTGGAGTTACAACCACATCTCTTTATTCAAATGCCCATGAGAGTTGATAACATGAAAAGGTACAAGACTAAAATCCACATCTTGCACAAGATAAAATGAAGGGCTACCTGCTGCTTAGCCTTGATAGTCTCTTGTCTGTGAGTGTCACCATCTGTGAGTAGTGTACCATAAAAACTACCCAACACAGTTAACTGGATTGGAAAGATCTAAGGGGAGAACTCAATACCTGGAAATTAATTAATCTCTTTTCTTATCAGAAGCAGTAAATATGAACAACTTCATCAATAGTCACTTGAGTCACATGATGCCAAATGCTACAGGCAGAATGAAGAGGAGCTAATTAATCATTGTTGCCAGTGTGGTCTAGTTTTGATATCAGAAACACATAATAATGGGGGACATAGAAGTGTGAATGCCTATGGCTGAGCATTGTTCATCAGATGAACAACTTCCCTGTAAAATATGAGACAGGAAAGTTGGTGAAATTTTCTCTTGTAGAATGAAAGGGAATGAAAAATACTGATATAATGAGAAGTATTAATTTACTATGCATTTCGTATTACATCCTTAACTGTTAATCAAAGATCATTCCAGGTTTTGCACAGAGTACATGGCCTTCACAGGTTTGTAAATTCTATAATTTCTTTCTGTTAATCACACGATGCATTTCACACAGAAACCATTGCTTTCTCTTGAGTATTGAATTGTCATTCAAGTCAGATGTCATTCAAACAAGACTACTCATAGCTATTTATGTGGGTTTTTTCAAATGGCATTTTTTTGTTTACTTTCTCCTTGCAGAAGAAGAAAGGCATCTAATAGTTAGATGTTACACATAATGTGATGGTTTGGGTGTTCCCCCCACCCCCACACTTTGGAAATCACCCAGACTAGTCTCAGCTGGCTCTGGGAATATAAATGAAGCTATTTATTTACAGCTAGCACAATATACAAGCAGCTATTTACAGTATATACAGTTATATACAGAAATACGCAAGGTAAAAGTAATACAGAAACACAACTCCCCTCCCAGAAACCTGAGTCCCTAGGAGGAGCTCTCAGCCACCCCTGCACCTTCCCCCTGCCCCTCTCAACCTTACTCCAGTCCCAAGGAAGAATAGAGGTTCAGCCAAGAGGTTAAGAAGCAAAGGTGGGTTAGTCCAAATGGAAGGTGAGGTTAGGGAGATGCAGTTCAGTCAGAAGCCCAAGGCAGAGTGTGACAAAATGGCAAGAGTGTTATCTAATGTTTTCCTTTCTTCTTCAGCAAGACTCTGAGGGGAGTAGACATGACCATTGTTTTCCTTTCACAGCCTATGATCTAGTTCTTCTCACCAAGACATTCTAGCCTGCTTTAAACTAGAATACATAAGAATAAGGCTGGAGAAGAGAGGCAGGTATCCTGGTGAACTCAATATATTGCAACATTTTTTTACTATAGTTTTTGTTCTTGAAGGAGAGAGTTTCTTCCTACTAATAAAATATATACAAATTGATGGCATGAAGTAGATTAGAATTCTACAGATAAAGTAACACTTTGGTAAATGCGGGGTTAGTTTGCAGTATGTATTTTAAAACACCGGTGTTAATATTCTGTCTGATACATTCTATAATGTTTTGTATTTTTCTGCTGGTAGCAAAATCTAAAAAAAATACCATCAACTAAGGTGCAAGAGCCTGGCATCTGTTTTTATTTTGTTATCTTTTGCATGAATGTATAGACTTTTTCACAATTCATGAGTCCTTGGTCACTGAAGACACCTCTAAACCGGTTACTTTTCTAGATCTGATGATAGAACTGAATTCTAAATCTTCTAAATATTGTAGAGTTTACTCTCTCCTGCTCAAGTTCCATTTAAGGATGTATCTTTTTAAATTCTATTTCAAAAATCATAGAATCATAGAATCAACCAAGTGGGAAGAGACCTCCAAGATCAGCCAGTCCACCCTAGCACCCAGCCCCATCCAGTCAACTAAACCATGGCACTAAGTGCCTCATCCAGGCTTTTCTTGAACACCTCCAGCGATGGTGACTCCACCACCTCCCTGGGCAGCCCATTCCAATGCCAATCACTCTCTCTGGCAAGAACTTCCTCCTAACATCCAGCCTATACTTCCTCTGGCACAACTTGAGACTGTAAGCTATTTCAGATCTTTTTCAATGAATTTCTTGTCACCTTCACCAGTTCCCTGTTTCAAGCTTCTCAGGCAAACCTAGAAAATACATGCAATACATTATGAGCCCCTCTATGTGTCAATGGATGGGCTTTGTTAACTTGTAAGTAGGGTGCAATTTAGATCTGATGGATGATTACAATATGCAATAATGTAAAGAAATTTGGCCTCTATGGTCCAGCTGCTAGCTGGATTCAATTGCTTCTACTTCAGCTTGATATGTGGAATACTTAGTATTCTTCAGCACAAAAAAAGTCTTTGTTTGGACAGGAAATGTAAATATTTTCATATTCTTTACAACAAGAAAAAGGTCAAGTTTTACTAAATTGCTCATATCACATTTTTAAGTATTAGAAATTTATCAAAAGCTCACTTATTTGTTAGAAAAGGAATATTCTTCTATCCACAATAAATAAATTTAGTGAGTTACTGTCTAGCATAATAATCCTCTTGCTTTTTACTTTTGTCACAGTGTATAGTGTTTCACTGTGTGAACAGCAATAATGATCTTGTGTTCATATGAGTAGATTCATTTTGGCAAGTCTTGTTAGTTGACAGGTATGTAATACACTTGCCTTGCGGCTTTGGGACCAGGTTTCAAACACAGCTTTCACTAAAGTGACTGAAAATCATTCAGATCTTATAACTGTATCAAGTGACAAGTAATGTGAATTGAGTCAGTATGTGTATGGGACCTGATGTACACTAGCCAGTCAAAAATGCCTCCCTTTATTCAGTTACACTGCTATCTCTGACCACCAGAAAGAAGACACTTAAGGCAAGGGATTAAGGTCAGTAAAACACATCTATCTTTCTAAAGATATTAATATCTTCCCAGTAAGACATTTATGTGCCCAGCAGCTGTTTCTTTGGCTTTTGTACTCTGTGTCCACTAAAGGAAGTCAAGTCTCTCATATATACAATAAGGGCACTGTACTAATTGTCAACATTAACTGCCAAAAGCAGAAATTCTATCAAGTTGATGTTGACTCAGATATGAACTTGTCCTAACTGGGTTACTCTTTAACGCTGCTGGACACCTTTCACTGACAATGTTTTCACTGCTCACCAAAGAGTGCCAAATGTTGGCATCTCATTCATGCTTGTCATTGCCATGATATCACACATTATCCTCTTAAGACACAAAAACGATTTCACCTATAGTCCTTGTTATATCACATGTGAAGAGCATGTCAGTCAGTCATGCAAAGCCATGGTCAGAGAAGGAAAATGGAAATTGTGTCCAACAGCCATTGGCTCTGCTGGCTCTAGGTAAGGTATTTAATTCTTTTTATGTCCCAGTTTTATCCAATATAAAATAACCTTAATAATAATATTTAAATTCCTGCTGGACACTTTGAGAGATACAGCTAGCATAGAAAGCTTTTAACCATGGGCACAATATGCAGCATATGCAAGTAATAGATGATTGGCAGTTACATTTATTTTATTATAAGAACTGTGATAAGTTAGAGGGGATGCCTCCCCCAGTAGAGTAAATTCACTACAACTCAGAATTTGGAAAGACAAAAAAAAAAAAAAAAAAAAGAAGTTTGTATTTTTTATAATAGTATAAGGAGAATAAACTACCACAGAATATAATAACCTTAAAGAAGATGGGGATGGGGTCAAGAGGTAGCAAAGCAGGAGCCAAAACAGTGGTGAAGGAAGATAGCAAGAAGGTACAGCAGAGGCAGCAAGGGGATACAAACTGTGCTTCCAGTCATAAAATCTTGATGCTCCAATAAAATTATATTAACTTATGCATTGTTGCCATTTTATGGCCTATCCCTGGAACGTTCACCTCTCTACTCAGAGACTCCAATACTCTTCCGCTTCTTAGTTTCTCTATTCCCTTTTTTTTCGTCTTTGCCAGAAATGTAGCTCAAACTGCCACAAAGTACCTACAAACTTCCACACAATATTTTTATGCAACTAAGTATAATAGAAATGGAATGTCTTCTGACTTTGATACACTTAGAAAAGAACCTTCTTGTATTTTCACTTCCTCGCATGCTTTGGACCTGTGGTTAGTATCTTGAATGGGATGTGCCCCCCAGTTACAACACGGCTGTAGCAACAGTGGCAGAGGAGTCTGAAATGCATAAAGGAAGAGCTTTGATTAGCTCAACAAAGAAGCAAGCTGTGGGCAATGAAGGAGGAATTTGTCTGTCCTCAGACTTACAGTTTCCTCTCCTTCACTTCTTTACTTTAAAGATTCCTTACTCAAATTATATATTTGTTTTATTTACTCAGCCCTGACCTCTGAGGTTTCCTAACCTTTCTCAGTCCTGCCACTTCTCTTTTCTATTTATTACACATGTTAGTTTTGAATTTTGGTTTTTGGTTTGTTTTGTTTTTATCCTCTGGAAAGATACAGAGAAATTTGGGTCCATGTTTACACTGTGAAGAATTATGAAGCTCTAATTGATATTATTTCTATGGTATACAGAACCAAATTCACATTCAGTTGCATCTGCCTTGAAGCTCCTTTATCAGAACTATTCTGTGTAGCAGCTTGTCCATAAATGATAACCTACTTACAAGTTTGAGCTTTGCATCTCTAGTTCATAATTCTAAAACTACTTGGTACTAGTTTGGCTAAATATCTTGTAAGCTCTCTTTAGAAGTTCAACATCCATTCAAACATTAGAATGAACATGATGCAATTTATCATGGCATCTCCATCAGCAGACAAGGTGGTTAAGAGGGGCTTTGCTTCTGATGTTGACTGGAAACCAGTAGAAGGTGCAAAGGCACTCTTTGGAGAAAGCACAAAGGCATTGTCTTTATTCTTTATCATTTGCAGATTTAACACCTCTGATATGATAAATCAATAATCAGAAAAATTGTATAGCCCAAGTGTAGATTTATACATGAAAGTTACCAAAGATTTAATGTCCATTTTTTTAATTACCAGAAGTCCATTTCAATAACAGACCACTTAAAAAATATGGCTGCCACTTAAATCAAGAATCAATTAGAAACATTAGCAACTTACATTAGACCCTAAATGAGCTTTTTAATTTCCATTAACCATGCAGTTGTTAATCATTGTTTTTATCAAGACTGTAAAACACAAAGACTTTAAATTTTCTAAAATAGATTAGAAATTTCCTTTGTTAACAAACTACAAGAAAAAAATTACCTTCCAAATGACAAAGGGAATGTAATTTATGTGTTCAGTTACTTCTTAATGTACTGAGGACTACACTGGTGGAAGCCAAGGTAAGCTAATTAGTATTTGGTGCAACATCATCTTCTGTGAGTATTCAAATGGTCCTGACTCAGGACTAGGGCCTAAGTGATGTAGAAAATCATCCTATGGCTTTGTAGGAAGATGTTTATTTTTCATGAGAGATAGCTAAAGCATTGAAGCACATAGTGCCTTCCTGACTGTTCCTCCTACTCATTCTTGAAATAATGGATCTACAAACACATCAGAGACCACTTGCACTGGCAGTTGTACACTCTCCTCAAAATTAGGGAGAAGGCTTAATTTCATTTTTATAATTTCAGACACCATCTACCACAACAAGCTCCCAGCAAGGCTGGCAGTTCGTGACTTGGACAGATTCACTCTGATGTGGGTTAAGAACTGGATAGAGGGCTAGGCCCAGAGAGTGGTGGTGAAAGGTACCACATCCAGTTGGCAGACAATCACTAGAGGTGTGCCTCAGGGATCAGTGCTGGGCCCAGTCCTGTTTAATAGTTTTCCTGATGACCTGCATGAAGAGATTGAGTCCAGCATCAGTAAGTTTGCAGATGACACCAAGCTAGGAGCAGGTTTCAGTAGGAGAACCCTGCAGAGGGACCTAGACAGGCTGGATGGGTGGACAGAGGTCGATGGGATGAGATTTAACAAGGCCAAGTGCAGGGTTCTACACCTTAGCTGCAATAACCCCAAGCAACACTACAGGCTGGGGACAGAGTGTCTGGAGATCAGCCAGGAAGAAAGGGACCTGGGGGTCTTGGTAGGTAGTAGGCTGAAGATGAGTCAGCAGTGTGCCCAGGTGGCTAAAAGAGCCAATGGCATCCTGGCCTGTATCAGGAATAGTGTGGCCAGTAGGACAAGGGAGGTTATTCTTCCCCTGTACTCAACACTGATCAGGCTACACCTTGAGTCTTGTGTCCAGTTCTGGGCCCCTCAATTCAAGAGAGATGTTGAGGTGCTGGAATGTGTCCAGAGAAGGGTGACAAAGCTGGTGAAATGCCTGGAACACAAAGCCTATGAGGAGAGGCTGAGGGAGCTGGGGTTGTTTAGCCTGGAGAGGAGGAGGCTCAGGGGTGACCTCATTGCTGTCTACAACTCCCTGAAGGGAGGCTGTAGCCAGGTGGGGTTGGTCTCTTCTCCCAGGCAACCAGCAATAGAACAAGGGGACACAGTCTCAAGTTGTGCCAGAGGAAGTATAGGCTGGATGTTAGGAGGAAGTTCTTGCCAGAGATGGTGATTTGCCATTGGAATGAGCTGCCCAGGGAGGTGGTGGAGTCACCATTGCTGGAGGTGTTCAAGAAAAGACTGGATGAGGCACTTGGTGCCAGGCTGTAGTTTCTTGGCTAGGGCTGGGTGCTAGGTTGGACTGGCTGATCTTGGAGGTCTCGTCCATCCTGGTTGATTCTATGATTCTATTATATGACTCCTGGATTTCTGGGTGAGGCAGGAAACCCTCAGAAAATCTTTCTCTTTTAGGACTGATGTCACCTATACTAGTCCTAGTTTCTCTTAAGTGTTCTCTTATAAGATCAGTGTTATTTGTATTGTAAATAGAAAAATGTGCTGGATATAGCCAACAAAGAGTTGAACCTTTTCAAACATTCATTTGATGTCTCTTTGGTATAAGATCTGTAGAAGATCTGTCACAATGACACTTGCAGTTGATAGCTGGCTATGAAAACACTTTGTGAATTTATGAGCTTGAGCTGCACAAAGGATCTCAGTGATGCTCTGTGTTAACATTCAATGCAGAAAACAATTCAAATCTCAGCTTAACGTCCAATCTATTAAAATACTTACCGAGGCCTGGCCTTTAGGGCTCACTCATCCCTCATTTCTACCTGCAGCCAGTTCACAACACTTTAGAAATCACAAATGGAGAATGGGAACCTTCCATTGGATCTGTTGTGGAGGCAGGAATTAATGAGTGGCCGAGTTGGGAAATTTATACAAAAATAGTTATTTTATTTTCCCCAAAAAAAACCCGCCCCCAAAACTATATATACAAAGATTAATTTAGTTTAATTAGCAGATTCAGTCGCATGAGAATTACCTACAGGGATACCATCAATAATGTGACTATTTTGGAAGTCAGAAGTTAGAAAAGGCTTTAGCTATTAAATTATAGCATTTTTCTTACTAATAAATTGAGCCAAAATAACTCACGATCAGGCTTCCTCGTGCGGTCTGTCTCTCTCTCGCTCCCTTTCAGCGGCTGTAGGAGGATCGTTAAGAGGTATTCAGCTCTTACAAAGGTGTCAATGGGGAAGCAATCCTTTTGAAGATTGTTGTGGAGGGCAGGAATTAATTCGTGGCCGAGTTGGGAATTTATCAAAAATAGTTATTTTTTATTTTCCCAAAACCCCGCCCCCACAACTATATATACAAAGATTAATTTAGTTTAATAAGCAGATTCAGTTGCATGAGAATTAACCTACAAGGATACCATCAATAATGTGACTATATTGGAAGTCAGAAGTTGGAAAAGGCCTCAGCTATTAATTAATAGCGGTTTCTTACTAAATTAAGCTAAGCCAAAGAACTCACTCAGGCTGACTTGTGCGGTCTGTCTTCCTCTTCCTTTCAGCGCTGCAGGTGAATTGTTAAGAGGTCGTTAAGGGTCGTTAGGCACACAAAGGTGTCAATAGGAAAGCAAATCCTTGGTCTCTCTGCAGTCCAGGCACAGGGGAGTGTGTGAGCTCAGGCAGACACATACGTCCAGGCACAGGCAAACTCCAAAGCGAGAACCCCAAAGGTGGGAAGACCCCCAATGTTTATAACCTTCGCTAGACAAAGGGCAGAGTTACCACACCTTAGGCGCGAAAGCGCACGGCCAATCCCAGCCTGGCTCCAGCGCAGGAACTCATGGGGCAGTCCTCCCCTCCTTCATGGCTGCAGGGCAGGCGAGGGGGGAGGGAAACCAGGCGGCTTTTCCCCTTTCCCCCTGAAGTCCGGGCAGGAGAGGAATTTAGGGGTACAGGACTCCAGGACAGGATCAGATGCCCATATACCTGTGAAAACATCAGATACTTTCTTCTTGCTTGGTTTACAAACATGCTCTCGGACACACAAAAGAACAGGTATATTGCACAGGTACATTGTAGGAAACTTCTGGGCAGAAGAGTCATGCATTCAAGAATTACCTAGGGACTCTTAAAGAGAGGTTACTGGAGGTGGAAATGACACAATGCATTTGAAGAAAGAGGAAGAGTGCTGGCTGAATTGATTCTTATGCATTCTCTGTATTTAGTAATACCCACATATTGGCATTGACATGAATTTCAGGGACAGAAGGGTTGAGATGCAACACGGCATTCATAATGAAGACTGATAGAAGTGAAATCGGAACAGTATTGAATGGGATGGCATTAAATATTTTTATGAGACAATGTTAAACTTGCTTAAGAGGAAAAAGTCTCCTAAGAACTGTATTTCAAAATCTGACATTTCCTTGCTTTACACATCCCAGCAATGGCTGAGAATTGTATGCAGTGTAAGAAGACCAGGCAACAGAATCTTACACTTCTTTTTGTAATGCATGAATGAGTATAGTGTGTGATGAAGGTAGGAGCTCATAAAGCAAGCAACTTTCAGTCAGTAAGGCTTCCTTCCTGCCTCAAAATAAACCTCCTGTCTTGAGTTTTGTTCACTAATTGCTCCTTCAGTCACCAGAAGATACCAAATCTTTGAGACAAGGCAAGAAATCACCAAGAATCTTGGTTTGTTTTGGTTCTGAGCACCTTAGGAGATGCTGTTTGGTGGGTGAGGAGGTCCCAAGCAGATAGCTGGGAGTAATATGCTGCTGTTTAGACTGGGAGGTGCTTCACTCCAGAGCAGTTCATCCAACCCTTTCTGTGCAGCCATCAGAAGCAGAGACAAATATCCTTGCCTCCAGCAGGCAACTGAGTTTGTCCTGGGTTAGGTTAGAAAGAATACTACACCTTGTAGTTGTTATTTGTCCCATTCTTCTATGTTGTGATGTTCTGTTGGCATTGTTTGGCTTCTGTAAGATGAGTGTTAGCAAGTATATTCAGTATCCATGTCCTGAATTTATTGTGATTTAAATGCCAACATTGTTAGTCTGGTATGAAACAGGTTGGTAGGTTCCTAGACAAACCTACATGAGTATATTGGTAGGATTTGCCCTTGTATCTGCCTTCCATTAACTTACAGAAAAAAGAGCTTTATGCTTCTTCTTTTCAGTAGTAGGACTAACTGTTTGGTCTTCTGCTGAGGACAACTGAAAGTGCTCATTTGCTTGTTAACTGCCCATTAACTTTCTGGAGGTGTCATGCTATCTCACAGATACAGTGCATTCTTCAGTTTAATTTGATGATATTTTTCTGTGCTTCTTTCTTCAGAGTGGTTCAGTTCATTGTTATTTTGCACTCAGATGATGGTGTTTGTACTTGTGCAATAGCTGGGTGGGAGCAAAATGGCAAAATTCAACCCCATTGGGACAGTACAATTTCATGTAGGCTTCCTACTGAGGTAAGTGTGCAAGCAAGGACAGAAAAGTAAATAGGTTTTTCTCATCTTTCTAGGGAAAGACTGCAAAACTAAAGCCACAGAGAAAGCTATTTATTCTGAGAAAGGCTGGTATTGTGTTTTTCATCTGTGTCTCCAGAAATCTTTTGGAAACAATACCTGAATATAAGGCTGTTCACACAAAATGTCAGAATATGAGAGTTACCATGTTGTGGAAACATAGAGTCTTTATTGCAAATCTCTGTTCTTGGTGTGACAGTGCAAATAAAATTATTCACTCATATAGGACCAGTTGAAATGTTATTTTTTTTACACTTGTGATTTAATTCTATAACTTTCTACAATTTATCTAAAAAGACATCTTTGAGTTTCCATGTTAGTTACCTTAACTCTGTCCTTTGATGTGCAGTACTTGCACTGACTGCAGTGTGCATCAATCTTAGGTACTCTTGGAGATGTTAACTCCTTAATGTCCAAGTAAGACACAACACCTAAAAGGTGCATTCAAAATACATTCCAACATAAAAAGACAATTATTATGAGTTTGCTAATATCCTATTCTTATGATGCTAAAGGTAGTGATGCAAAGTAGTCCACTTGACTGTTTTTTGTGATGAAGTTCTTGTACTTGGAAAGTATCCTTTTCAAGATCTCCTTATAAAAATTAATTCCAAGACGTTTAGCTAACATAGCAGATGCTTGAAATGTTAGATTGCACTTTTTATTCAATGAAAGATGAAAACTTTTAATGAAATATTTCCTTCTTCCCTGGTTCTTCTTTCTTCTCTCTGTCTCTCCTTTGGAGAAAAATTAAAATGACACTCATGAAAGGAAAGAATCTTTACTCCTTTGTAAAGGATCATTTCTGATAAAGCACAAAAAATTTAAAAGGAAACCATAGTGAAGATTTATGTTTCCTCCTGTGAAACAAAACCAGTTTACATCCAGTTCTGGGTCTGGACTTTACCAAAATACCACTTACAGTTCCAACATTTCACCACAGATTTGCTCTTTCCTGAGGGGAATTTTCTTTCTCATTGATGTATTATTTCCTACTTTCCTGTTGAAACAACAACCAAAAATCAAATGCATTTTACAACAAAAACATCAGATATTCTTGCTTAAACTGACATTTGACTAGGAATATGTTCTCTTTTTTTGTGAGGGAAGAAGTGAATTCTTGACTAGGGTTTATGTAAATGTCTGTTGAAGTCAAACAGTACTGTTCCAGTCACTTAACCAAGTCTATTATGCTCTGAAAAAAACAAACAACCCAACAAAAACAATCAACAACAACAAAAAAAATAACCCAAAACCCAAACCACCAACA